>NC_091160.1:10324864-10555527 GCF_040958095.1 Procambarus clarkii | reverse complement strand
CTGGCCGAACCCCTCACAGTGTTCAAGAGAGAACTATCAACATCAGAGGCCCGAGACTGTTCAACACGCTTCCACTACACATAAGGGACATAACTGGCCGACCCCTCACAGTGTTCAAGAGAGAACTATCAACATCAGAGGCCCGAGACTGTTCAACACGCTTCCACTACACATAAGGGACGTAACTGGCCGACCCTCACAGAGTTCAAGAGAGAATTATCAACATCAGAGGTCCGAGACTGTTCAACACGCTTCCACTACCTGGTTGATACCTAGTTGATGGGGTTCTGGGAGTTCTTCTACTCCCAAGCCCGGCCCGAGGCCAGACTTGACTTGTGAGAGTTTGGTCCACCAGGCTGTTGCTTGGAGCGGCCTGCAGGCCCACATACCCACCACAGCCCGGTTGGTCCGGCACTCCTTGAAGGAAACAATCTAGTTTTCTCTTGAAGATGTCCACGGTTGTTCCTGCAATATTTCTGATGCTCGCTGGGAGAACGTTGAACAACCGCGGACCTCTGATGTTTATACAAGTGTTCTCTGATTGTGCCTATGGCACCTCTGCTCTTACTGGTTCTATTCTACATTTTCTTCCATATCGTTCACTCCAGTACGTTGTTATTTTACTGTGCAGATTGGGGACCTGGCCTCCAGTATTTTCCATGTGTATTTTTTGGTATCTCTCTCGTCTCCTTTCTAGAGTACATTTGGAGAGCTTTGAGACGATCCCAATAATTTAGGTGTTTTATCTCGTCTATGCGTGCCGTATATGTTCTCTGTCTTCCCTCTATTTCAGCAATCTCTCCTGCTCTGAAGGGGGAAGTGAATGTCGTGCCTTTAGAAACTTGTGTATGGAATTATTAAGAACCATATGTCAGACCAATCATGGCGTATGCAGCTCCAGCCTCGAGTTCATACCTGTCAAACACAATACAAAGTTAGATCAAATTCAGAGGTATGCCACCAGACTAGTCCCAGAGCTGAGAGGTATGAGTTACGAGGAAAAACTACTGGAATTAAGCCTACTTTCACTGGAAGACAGACATGATATGATAGAGCCCAGTAGGCTCAGGAACCTGTACACTAGTTGATTGACGGTTGAGAGGCGGGGCCAAAGAGCCAGAGCTCAACCCCCGCAAGCACAACTAGACGAGTACACACACAATTACCGAAACACAGGTCACAGACAGGATACACAGGCAGTATGCAGATGTAATTAGTGTATTGACATGACTTCAAACATCCTCTGTAATTACTGTATTGACGCGGGTCCTACATCCTCTGTAGTTACTGTATTGACGCGGGCCCTACATCCTTGTAGTTACTGTATTGACGCGGGCCCTACATCCTTGTAGTTACTGTATTGACGCGGGTCCTACATCCTCTGTAGTTACTGTATTGACGTGGGTCCTACATCCTTGTAGTTACTGTATTGACGTGGGTACTACATCCTTGTAGTTACTGTATTGACGCGGGCCCTACATCCTTGTAGTTACTGTATTGACGTGGGTCCTACATCCTTGTAGTTACTGTATTGACGTGGGTACTACATCCTTGTAGTTACTGTATTGACGTGGGTACTACATCCTTGTAGTTACTGTATTGACGCGGGCCCTACATCCTCTGTAGTTACTGTATTGACGTGGGTCCTACATCATCTGTAGTTACTGTATTGACGTGGGTACTACATCCTTGTAGTTACTGTATTGACGTGAGTACTACATCCTTGTAGTTACTGTATTGACGTGGGTACTACATCCTTGTAGTTACTGTATTGACGCGGGCCCTACATCCTTGTAGTTACTGTATTGACGCGGGCCCTACATCCTTGTAGTTACTGTATTGACGTGGGTCCTACATCCTTGTAGTTACTGTATTGACGTGAGTACTACATCCTCTGTAGTTACTGTATTGACGCGGGCCCTACATCCTTGTAGTTACTGTATTGACGTGGGTACTACATCCTCTGTAGTTACTGTATTGACGCGGGCCCTACATCCTTGTAGTTACTGTATTGACATGGGTACTACATCCTCTGTAGTTACTGTATTGACGCGGGCCCTACATCCTTGTAGTTACTGTATTGACGTGGGTACTACATCCTTGTAGTTACTGTATTGACGTGGGCCCTACATCCTTGTAGTTACTGTATTGACGTGGGTCCTACATCCTTGTAGTTACTGTATTGACGTGGGTACTACATCCTTGTAGTTACTGTATTGACGTGGGTACTACATCCTTGTAGTTACTGTATTGACGTGGGTACTACATCCTTGTAGTTACTGTATTGACGTGGGTACTACATCCTTGTAGTTACTGTATTGACGTGGGTCCTACATCCTTGTAGTTACTGTATTGACGTGGGTCCTACATCCTTGTAGTTACTGTATTGACGTGGGTCCTACATCCTTGTAGTTACTGTATTGACGCGGGTACTACATCCTTGTAGTTACTGTATTGACGTGAGTACTACATCCTCTGTAGTTACTGTATTGACGCGGGCCCTACATCCTTGTAGTTACTGTATTGACGTGAGTACTACATCCTCTGTAGTTACTGTATTGATGTGAGTACTACATCCTCTGTAGTTACTGTATTGACGTGGGTACTACATCCTTGTAGTTACTGTATTGACGTGAGTACTACATCCTTGTAGTTACTGTATTGACGTGAGTACTACATCCTTGTAGTTACTGTATTGACGCGGGTCCTACATCCTTGTAGTTACTGTATTGACGTGAGTACTACATCCTTGTAGTTACTGTATTGACGTGGGTACTACATCCTTGTAGTTACTGTATTGACGTGGGTACTACATCCTTGTAGTTACTGTATTGACATGGGTACTACATCCTTGTAGTTACTGTATTGACGCGGGCCCTACATCCTTGTAGTTACTGTATTGACGCGGGTACTACATCCTTGTAGTTACTGTATTGACGTGGGTACTACATCCTTGTAGTTCTGTATTGACGCGGGTAATACACGAGATCACATGACGGGCACTTTGAGTGGGTGATAATGGGTGGTGGGGCGAGGGGATTGAACTGATGGAGTGGGTTGGAGTGGGCTTTGTGGGCGTGGGTGGGTGTAGCTTTAGTGGGCGGGGTTAAGAGGGTGGGTGTGGCTTTAGTGGGCGGGGTTCAGAGGGTGGGTGTGGCTTTAGTGGGCGGGGTTCAGAGGGTGGGTGTGGCTTTAGTGGGCGGGGTTCAGAGGGTGGGTGTGGCTTTAGTGGGCGGGGTTCAGAGGGGGGTGTGGCTTTAGTGGGCGGGGTTAAGAGGGTGGGCCACCACAACACACCGGGTGGAGGCGGGCCACAAGGCGCCCCACTAATTGAAGATAACTACTCCCCCAACACCACACCCACAACACCACGCCCACAACACCACGCCCACTACACCACGCCCACAACACCACGCCCACTACACCACGCCCACAACACCACGCCCACAACACCACGCCCACTACACCACGCCCACAACACCACGCCCACAACACCACGCCCACTACACCACGCCCACAACACCACGCCCACAACACCACGCCCACAACACCACGCCCACAACACCACGCCCACAACACCACGCCCACAACACCACGCCCACAACACCACGCCCCCAACACCACGCCCACAACACCACGCCCACAACACTCCTGGCTTACTACAGCTCTAGAAGGCAGAAGAGGGTGGAGGAGGAGGGTGTGTGTGTGAGGGTGGAGGAGGAGGAGGGGTGCATAAGGTGGTCCAGTTTGAGGGGGGGTGGGGGCAAGCCTTACAGGACTTCCCAGTCTGGAATACTCCCCCTTCACCCCCCACCCCACCCCACCCCCTCACTCATTACCTCTCCACACACACGTAAGGATTACATTAACAGGGACACGTTCTAACTCCAAAGGTCACTGTGTTCCAGCGGTCGACATGCGCCGCTAAAGGTGGAGGTGTGTGTACTGAGAGTGGAGACTGAACCTTGTACTGGAGGCTGTGTACTGGTAGCACGCACGCGCGCACACGCACACGCACACCCTCCCCCAATCGCCGCTATCAACCCCAATAACCTCCCAAGACAATATTTGTGTGTGTGGGGCCCAAGACGGCGTTGGTGTCGGCGTCGTTTGAGGTCGCGTCGCCCCGCTCACATCAACACAGGTCAAAGTCTTGCCAAATCACCTGACACGAATTTGAGATTGTTTCCGAAGCCTTTTCTTGTCTGAAGTGAAGGGTGCAGGAGTTCGATGTGCAGCGCCTTCACCCCCACCACCTACCCCCACACCCCAGCTATATCCGCTCGCTCGAGTGCCACTTCTGATGGCACTGGGAGGCACTGTGACGATGCCATCGTCTGTGTTCTCATTTCCTCTGACATGCTCTTCGCCTACGGACATGTGTGTGACATCACGGCGCTCTCTCTTAACTTTCTGGCAGTTCTCTGGCACGATCACCACGCGGATACATGCACGCCCATATATGCGTTCCAAGCACTTGGGCCACCAGCTGTGGGAGTGGGGCGTCTCATCTTGGGCCACCAGCAGTGGGAGCGGGGCGTCTCATCTTGGGCCACTAGCTGTGGGAGTGGGGCGTCTCATCTTGGGCCACCAGCTGTGGGAGTGGGGCGTCTCATCTTGGGCCACCAGCTGTGGGATTGGGCGTCTCATCTTGGGCCACCAGCTGTGGGAGCGGGGCGTCTCATCTTGGGCCACCAGCTGTGGGAGCGGGGCGTCTCATCTTGGGCCACCAGCTGTGGGAGCGGGGCGTCTCATCTTGGGCCACTAGCTGTGGGAGTGGGGCGTCTCATCTTGGGTCACCAGCTGTGGGAGCGGGGCGTCTCATCTTGGGCCACCAGCTGTGGGAGTGGGGCGTCTCATCTTGGGCCACCAGCTGTGGGAGTGGGGCGTCTCATCTTGGGACACCAGCTGTGGGAGCGGGGCGTCTCATCTTGGGCCACCAGCTGTGGGAGTGGGGCGTCTCATCTTGGGCCACCAGCTGTGGGAGCGGGGCGTCTCATTGGGCCACCAGCTGTGGGAGTGGGGCGTCTCATCTTGGGCCACCAGCTGTGGGAGTGGGGCGTCTCATCTTGGGACACCAGCTGTGGGAGCGGGGCGTCTCATCTTGGGCCACCAGCTGTAGGAGTGGGGCGTCTCATCTTGGGCCACCAGCTGTGGGAGCGGGGCGTCTCATCTTGAGCCACCAGCTGTGGGAGTGGGGCGTCTCATCTTGGGCCACCAGCTGTGGGAGTGGGGCGTCTCATCTTGGGCCACCAGCTGTGGGAGCGGGGCGTCTCATCTTGGGCCACCAGGTGTGGGAGTGGGGCGTCTCATCTTGGGCCAACAGCTGTGGGAGCGGGCGTCTCATCTTGGGCCACCAGCTGTGGGAGCGGGGCGTCTCATCTTGGGCCACCAGCTGTGGGAGCGGGGCGTCTCATCTTGGGCCACCAGCTGTGGGAGCGGGGCGTCTCATCTTGGGCCACCAGCTGTGGGAGCGGGGCGTCTCATCTTGGAGCAATCTTTCTAACATTGGGACCTCTAACATTTCGATGGTGTTCAATACCCTGATGGCTTGGTGCTGCAGTTTGATGTTTAATGGTTGTATAAATACAGGTGTGTATTTTATTCCGGAAGGCTTAGCCTGTCTTTCCCCACCCCTCTCACTCCCCCCCCAATCCCCCCACGTCTCATCCACCCCCCCCCCTCCTCTCTCTCCCCAGACGCAGTGCTCAATATTTCCTAATTGTACTTTACCCTGGCAAGTCTACGAGCCTAATGACGCCAAGACGTGACCCTCCTGCAAACCGAACCAGCGGTCAGCAGGGAGAGACCCGACGGGGAGAGGGGGGGAGAGGGGATGGGGAGAGAGAGAGGGGGGGATAAAGAGAGGGGAGAGAGAGAGGGGGGGATAAAGAGAGGGGAGAGGGGGGGGGATAAAGAGAGGGGAGAGAGGGGGGATAAAGAGAGGGGAGAAGGGCTCAAGGAATCATCTCAAGAATCAAGGGGAATGGGGGGAAAGGGAAATTGGATTAGATGAATGGGAAAGGAGAGACAGAATAAGTGGAAAGAAAGGCAAGTGAGAAGAGAAACCAATCACAGAGATGATTGGTACGAAGAGAGAGCGAGTGAACAGTGACACCAGGAAGGGGAACAGAATAGGGAAGGAAGGAGAAAAGAGGAATTCAAGAAAGAGGGGAAGAACCATGTATGGATAAGTGAAGTGTGCATGTGAAGGAAGAGAACAGTGCAGGAGTGGGAAAAAGAGACTAGCGAGAAGAGAGGAAATAGGATAAGAACCGAAGCAAATCTTCAAGAAGTGCCAGACGGAGCTGTGGTGGGTATGTAGTCCTTCGAACCGCTCCAAGCAACAGCCTGGTGGACAAGCTCTCACAAATCAAGCCTGGCCTCGGGCCGGGCTTGGGGGAGTAGTAGAACTCCCAGAACCCCATCAAGCAGGTTCTGGGTGTCACCGCCCACCCCACCCCCATCTCACACCAGTGGTGACACTGCCCATCCCCCAACACAGGTCAACACAGGCCCCACAGCCCAACACAGCTCAACACAGGCCCCACAGCCCAACACAGGCCCCCACAGCCCAACACAGGCCCCACAACCCAACACAGGTCAACACAGGCCCCACAGCCCAACACAGGTCAACACAGGCCCCACAGCCCAACACAGGTCAACACAGGCCCCAACACAGGTCAACACAGGCCCCAACACAGGTCAACACAGGCCCCAACACAGGTCGACACAGGCCACAGAGGGGGCTGAAAGAGCAGGAGACATACATCACCCGCCGCCTGTTATTGACCATTACTATACAATAAGTGCAAATGCCACTGTATTTCACCCGGTGTAAAATATTCATAGCTGGCAATGCACACGTTATTTTAGCACGCTGGCTGCTGGCCGGATGGCCTGGCCTCCAGTTGTTGTGTGAAGGGAAGGGAAGGGAAGGGAAGGGAAGGGAAGGGAAGGGCAGGGCAGGGAAGGGAAGGGAAGGGAAGGGCAGGGAAGGGAAGGGTAGGGCTGGAAAGGGAAGAGCCAAAGGAGTGCACGCGAGGATCAAAACAGAGTAATTTGTTTGTATAAATCACAGCCTAGTTGATCAAAAGTCAGTGTTTCCTATCCTCACCTCTCTGTATCCAGAGGCACGGCAGGATGTGCAGAATACCCCCGTTGAAGAGCAGAGGTGCAACAGGTACTCTGAGAGAAACTCTATCAACATCAGAGGCCCGAGACTGTTCAACACGCTTCCACAACACATAAGGGACATAACTGGCCGACCCCTCACAGTGTTCAAGAGAGAACTATCAACATCAGAGGCCCGAGACTGTTCAACATGCTTCCACTACACATAAGGGGCATAACTGGCCGACCCCTCACAGTGTTCAAGAGAGAACTATCAACATCAGAGGCCCGAGACTGTTCAACACGCTTCCACTACACATAAGGGGCATAACTGGCCGACCCCTCACAGTGTTCAGGAGAGAACTATCAACATCAGAGGCCCGAGACTGTTCAACACGCTTCCACTACACATAAGGGACATAACTGACCGACCCCTCACAGTGTTCAAGAGAGAACTATCAACATCAGAGGCCCGAGACTGTTCAACACGCTTCCACTACACATAAGGGACATAACTGGCCGACCCCTCACAGTGTTCAAGAGAGAACTATCAACATCAGAGGCCCGAGACTGTTCAACACGCTTCCACTACACATACGGAACATAACTGGCCGACCCCTCACAGTGTTCAAGAGAGAACTATCAACATCAGAGGCCCGAGACTGATCAACACGCTTCCACTACACATAAGGGACATAACTGACCGACCCCTCACAGTGTTCAAGAGAGAACTATCAACATCAGAGGCCCGAGACTGTTCAACACGCTTCCACTACACATAAGGGACATAACTGGCCGACCCCTCACAGTGTTCAAGAGAGAACTATCAACATCAGAGGCCCGAGACTGTTCAACACGCTTCCACTACACATAAGGGACATAACTGGCCGACCCCTCACAGTGTTCAAGAGAGAACTATCAACATCAGAGGCCCGAGACTGTTCAACACGCTTCCACTACACATAAGGGGCATAACTGGCCGACCCCTCACAGTGTTCAAGAGAGAACTATCAACATCAGAGGCCCGAGACTGTTCAACACGCTTCCGCTACACATAAGGGACATAACTGGCCGACCCCCTCACAGTGTTCAAGAGAGAACTATCAACATCAGAGGCCCGAGACTGTTCACAACCACGCTTCCACTACACATAAGGGACATAACTGGCCGACCCCTCACAGTGTTCAAGAGAGAACTATCAACATCAGAGGCCCAAGACTGTTCAACACGCTTCCACTACACATAAGGGACATAACTGGCCGACCCCTCACAGTGTTCAAGAGAGAACTATCAACATCAGAGGCCCGAGACTGTTCAACACGCTTCCACTACACATAAGGGACATAACTGGCCGACCCCTCACAGTGTTCAAGAGAGAACTATCAACATCAGAGGCCCAAGACTGTTCAACACGCTTCCACTACACATAAGGGACATAACTGGCCGACCCCTCACAGTGTTCAAGAGAGAACTATCAACATCAGAGGCCCGAGACTGTTCAACACGCTTCCACTACACATAAGGGACATAACTGGCCGACCCCTCACAGTGTTCAAGAGAGAACTATCAACATCAGAGGCCCAAGACTGTTCAACACGCTTCCACTACACATAAGGGACATAACTGGCCGACCCCTCACAGTGTTCAAAGGAGAACTATCAACATCAGAGGCCCGAGACTGTTCAACACGCTTCCACTACACATAAGGGACATAACTGGCCGACCCCTCACAGTGTTCAAGAGAGAACTATCAACATCAGAGGCCCGAGACTGTTCAACACGCTTCCCACTACACATAAGGGACATAACTGGCCGACCCCTCACAGTGTTCAAGAGAGAACTATCAACATCAGAGGCCCGAGACTGTTCAACACGCTTCCACTACACATACGGAACATAACTGGCCGACCCCTCACAGTGTTCAAGAGAGAACTATCAACATCAGAGGCCCGAGACTGTTCAACACGCTTCCACTACACATAAGGGACATAACTGACCGACCCCTCACAAGTGTTCAAGAGAGAACTATCAACATCAGAGGCCCGAGACTGTTCAACACGCTTCCACTACACATAAGGGACATAACTGGCCGACCCCTCACAGTGTTCAAGAGAGAAACTATCAACATCAGAGGCCCGAGACTGTTCAACACGCTTCCACTACACATAAGGGACATAACTGGCCGACCCCTCACAGTGTTCAAGAGAGAACTATCAACCTCAGAGGCCCGAGACTGTTCAACACGCTTCCACTACACATAAGGGGCATAACTGGCAGACCCCTCCACAGTGTTCAAGAGAGAACTATCAACATCAGAGGCCCGAGACTGTTCAACACGCTTCCGCTACACATAAGGGACATAACTGGCCGACCCCTCACAGTGTTCAAGAGAGAACTATCAACATCAGAGGCCCGAGACTGTTCAACACGCTTCCACTACACATAAGGGACATAACTGGCCGACCCCTCACAGTGTTCAAGAGAGAACTATCACATCAGAGCCCAAGACTGTTCAACACGCTTCACACTACACATAAGGGACATAACTGGCCGACCCCTCACAGTGTTCAAGATGAGAACTATCAACATCAGAGGCCCGAGACTGTTCAACACGCTTCCACTACACATAAGGGACATAACTGGCCGACCCCTCACAGTGTTCAAGAGAGAACTATCAACATCAGAGGCCCAAGACTGTTCAACACGCTTCCACTACACATAAGGGACATAACTGGCCGACCCCTCACAGTGTTCAAGAGAGAACTATCAACATCAGATTCCCGAGACTGTTCAACACGCTTCCACTACACATAAGGGACATAACTGGCCGACCCCTCACAGTGTTCAAGAGAGAACTATCAACATCAGAGGCCCAAGACTGTTCAACACGCTTCCACTACACATAAGGGACATAACTGGCCGACCCCTCACAGTGTTCAAAGGAGAACTATCAACATCAGAGGCCCGAGACTGTTCAACACGCTTCCACTACACATAAGGGACATAACTGGCCGACCCCTCACAGTGTTCAAGAGAGAACTATCAACATCAGAGGCCCCGAGACTGTTCAACCACGCTTCCACTACACATAAGGGGCATAACTGGCTGACCCCTCACAGTGTTCAAGAGAGAACTTGACAAACACCTCCAAAGAATACCTGATCATCCAGGCTGTGACTCATACATCAGGCAGCGAGCAGCCGCGTCCAACAGCCTGGTTGTCCAGTCCAGCAACCGGGAGGCCTAGTCGGAGACCGGGCCGCAGGGACGTTGATCCCCGGAATCTACACTAGGTAGGCAGACCCTCTCGTTTCTCTCAGCCATCTTCGACAACGGCTTCCTGCTATTAAGTTCTGTCGAAAACATGTTTGTCATTGTCGGAGGAGGTGACAAGCACAGTAGTAAAGGCCGCTCATCACCACCCCCTAATTCACCCCCATACACCCCTCCCCCCCCCTCAACATCACCTCATCATCCCCCCATACACCCTCCCCCTCCTCACCATCACCTCATCATCCCCCCATAAGGGTGACGCCTTCCATCGTAACGCCCAGTGGAGCACCCACAGAACCGCTCAGATCATCTCACTCTCAGCTTCCTAGGCCGGGTGGTGCGAACACAGCAAGGCACACTAGGCCACACAGCACACCCTGCCACACAGCACACCCTGCCACACAGCACCACCCTGCCACACTAGGCCACACCGCACACTGTGCCACACTAGGCCACATCTTCCTCGCGAGCGGCTAGGGGAATGCTATCATTTGCTGCAATATTGGGCGGATATTACCAGCAGATATTATCTGCGGGTGTCTGCGGGTGCCTGCGGATGCGTGTGCGGGTGCCTGTGGGGTGTCTGCGGGTGGTCTGAGGGTGTCTGAGGGTGCCTGGGGGTGCCTGCGGATGCCTGTGCATGTGGTCTGCGGGTGCCTGCATGTGTCTGCGGGTGCCTGCATGTGTCTGCGGGTGCCTGCATGTGTCTGCGGGTGCCTGCATGTGTCTGCGGGTGCCTGCATGTGTCTGCGGGTGCCTGCATGTGTCTGCGGGTGCCTGCATGTGTCTGCGGGTGCCTGCATGTGTCTGCGGGTGCCTGCATGTGTCTGCGGGTGCCTGCATGTGTCTGCGGGTGCCTGCATGTGTCTGCGGGTGCCTGCATGTGTCTGCGGGTGCCTGCATGTGTCTGCGGGTGCCTGCATGTGTCTGCGGGTGCCTGCATGTGTCTGCGGGTGCCTGCATGTGTCTGCGGTGGCCTGCATGTGTCCTGCGGGTACCTGCGGGTGCCCGCGGGTGCCTGCGTTCACTTGGCCAGCTCCGCAGCCTATTAAAGACAAACCCTCATTAACCATCTCTTGTCAGAATAATCTTAACCTTAGATGTAAATTACAGCGTGGATAGGTGGTCCCTGTTATCAACCAGACTGTTGGGCGCGGCTGCTCGCAGTACGGCATAGGTCTCACAGCCTGGTTGATCAGGTTCCCTTTGTAAGTGTGTACGAAGCCTTCTCCTGGAACACACACACACACACACGCATCTTAGCAATGCCTCGCATATTTAAAAGGTGTTGATAAGGTCAGGTCTTTCAAATTGATGGAGTAACCTCCTTGCGGATATCTTGCGGTTACCTTGCGGTGATTTAGGGTGGTCAAGGTCCCCGCGGCCCGGTCTCTGACCAGGCCTCTAAAAAAAAAAAATGGCCTAAAAATTGGTCCCAAGGCATTTTTCAAACCATTCTGTCACGTGTTCAAGGTCCTGTAAACACTGATATGAGAGAAGTCCCTCTTGAAAACTCAAATGTAGATGGAATGTAGATAGAATGTAGATGAAATGTAGATGAAATGTAGATGAGATGCATCTCTCGAGTGCCAAGATTTTGATCCAAAAAAAAAAACACGTGTATTTGTACTCTTTCAATGATGAACTGATGAGGACATCAGTTCAATTAGGTGTTTGTGAAAATAAGTTTGTAGGAATTTTCTGTTGTTGTTTACTTTAGTTCATTTAGCATGCACTCCCTCCCCCCCCCCCATCCTGTAGGCAGGGATGGAAAAGGTTTGAACAAGCACATAATGGGCTCGGGGAAATGGAGCTAGCTATTTTTTTGGTACGTTTAATATTGTTTAGTTAAGGGCAAATTAGTCACAGATGCAAACGTGTATATATATATATAATATATATATAATATATATATATATATATATATATATATATATATATATATATATATATTATATATAATATAATATATGCGAACAAGCTTGAATGGTCCCCAGGCATATATGCAACTGAAAACTCACACCCCAGAAGTGACTCGAACCCATACTGCCAGAAGCACTCTGCCACTGGTGTACAGGACCCCTTAACCACTCGACCATCACGACCGGACAAAAGATTATGGTAGCCGAGGATAATTCCCAGTTATATATATATATATATATATTATATAATATTATAATATATATATATATATATATAATATATATAAGCAGAGTATCTTTAGTGATTATCGCGTTCATGTACAAAATATTACCAAAAAAAAAATCCAGATTTTGTACTTTTTATACAAAAACATTACAAAACCTGCGATAACCTGATCACCATCTTAGGCCTAACGTTTTCTAGGCCTAAATAAAAAAATCCAAGGCCTAATATGCGCGATTTAAGGGCCTAATAAAGTACAGATATGTACCACAATCTTCATCAATCAATTCATGATTGGAAGAGTTGCCTATCACTTAACCAGCCGGTGATAAGACTGGTGATAAGACCATGTTCTCGTCTGGCGGAGAACACCGTGTTCTTCCCTCTCTGTTCTTGGCTCCGCGCGGGTTTTTGAGACAAGGAGCTTCGCGTGAGCCGCGGTTCCGTATATTTAGAGCCGCGGTTCCGTATATTTAGAGCCGCGGTTCCGTATATTTAGAGCCGCGGGCGATATTATAAGCGGTTATTGAAGCGTGGTTTAATTAAGTAAGGAAGGCTTGGTTCACATCGGGTTGTAGTTTGTGGAGGTCATTACTTACCCTCTTCCCCCCCCCCTAGTGTGTCTATTTCTTATACCCCCCTTCACCTCTCAACACACACACCCCCAGACCCTTGTGATGACTCCTGCACGCAAGCACACACACTCCTCTGCACGCAAGCCTACACACAACACACACCTCTGCACGCAAGCCTACACACACACACACACCTCTGCACTCAAGCCTACACACACACACACACACACCTCTGCACTCAAGCCTACACACAACACACACCTCTGCACGCAAGCCTGCACGCAAGCCTACACACACACACACACACCTCTGCACGCAAGCCTACACACACACACACACACCTCTGCACTCAAGCCTACACACACACACACACACCTCTGCACTCAAGCCTACACACACACCTCTGCACTCAAGCCTACACACAACACACACCTCTGCACGCAAGCCTGCACGCAAGCCTACACACAACACACACCTCTGCACTCAAGCCTACACACACCTCTGCACGCAAGCCTACACACACACACACCTCTGCACTCAAGCCTACACACACACACCCACACCTCTGCACGCAAGCACCACACGGTTTTTGACACATCCTCAACGCACAAAATATGACGTACTATATAAATCAATTGGTCTTGCAAAGTTGACGGGCTGTCACCTTTTCTAGTGATGGGTACGCGGTTACGTTCAGGCAATTTAGAACGTCATTTTAATGACGTTGTGACATGAGACCTGCGTCTAACAGCCTGGTTGATCAGTCCAGCAACCAGGAGGCCTGGTCGACGACCGGGCCGCGGGGACACTAAGCCCCGGAAGCACCTCAAGGTAACCTCAAGGTAAGGTGACAACCCGAGAGAACGGGCTGACTTTTCATAGTAATGTGTACGCTTAGGACCATAACGCACAAACTGTACTGGTTGATCCGACAGGTTGTGGTGGGTTGCAGTCCGCATTACTGTCTCTATCTAGAAGGATCTATAGTCTTAGAAGTATTCTAGGGTTCTTAGATTCTATCTAAGGATCTAGACGTAATACTTGATAACCTAACGTTGTAAATAGTTATCTTGAGGTTATCTTGAGATGATTTCGGGGCTTAGCGTCCCCGCGGCCCGGTCCTCGACCAGGCCTCATTTTTGTTACATACCCCCAGCCCGTAGCAGCTGTCTAACTCCCAGGTACCTATTTACTGCTAGGTGAACAGGGGACATCAGGGTGAAAGAAACTCTGCCCATTTGTTTCCACCGGGGATCGAACCCGGAACCTCAGGACCTTGAATCCCGAGAGTTGTCCACTCAGCCGTCAGGTCCCGATATCACCTATGGCCCTGCGAATATTTCTGACCCTCGTAGCCGGTTCCTGGTCTTCGGGGGCACTGCGGTGCCCAGAGGAGTCATAACAGGTGGGTTGTGTTTATTATGCAGGGGGGGGGAGGTACTGGGCCAACTGGGGGGCGTGGACCCCCCCTCCTTCACCCTTGCTATTGATCCCGGCGGCAACCAGCGGTGCCAGTGCCACCAAGGTGACACTACTACACACACACACACACACACACACACACACACACACACACACACACACACACACACACACAAAAGCGGGACCATTTCGTCCCACAGAGGCGGGACCAAAGAGCCAAAGCTCAACCCCCGCAAGCACAAATAGGTGAGTATATACACACACACACACACACACACACACACACACACACACACACACACACACACACACACACACACAGCCCAGTAGGCTCAGGAACCTGTTGTAACACGGGTTTGGGTCCTCTCTCTCTTTACTTCCTTCTTTCTACTCCCTCTACCCGTATTCTTACTTTTATTTCTAAACCCAGGGACTCCAAAACTTTTACCAAAGCCAACTCCACGCCACGTGGTCCTAAGACGATTGACCGACTTAGGATTCTACACCCAGTATGACGTGACCTAAGCTCTGAACAAAACCCTAGAGTCACCTCTGCTGCCACCACCAGACCAGTAATACAAGAGCAATGATCGAGGTCTGGATCGATCACGCTAATTAATCAACCTAGGGGCTTGATCCCCACTATAAACGATGACCTTGAGTGTGGAATAAATTACACGGTAATGATAATTCCGATTCGATGTTAGAATCGGCGCCCAAGGCAACTCTGCCTCGTGTGGACCACGTGACCAGGACAAGTATACACATAAAACACATGGAAACAATAAAATGCAAATTAATAACAAATTTAATTTATTAAAAGAAAACTAAAACAAAATCTAAATGTGTTCACTCCCTATCACTTTAACACTCCCTACTTGACCTGAATGGCAAATGAGACTATTTCTATACTTAACAATAGCAACTATACCTTGGGCGACCACAGCTCTAGGTGTTGGGGCTGTTCTTGGGGAGAGGTAAGATGTTGACCTCTTATCCCAGCTGCTTCCGTGACCACACTGATCTTTTCCTTGTCTGGTCTCCCCCAGACAGAACATTGTATCCTTCCGCCTAGTCAAAGTTCTACCCAGTTACTAGCAAGGTTTAAGTTATAACAATTAAACTCTGTTGTACTTAATTGATCCAGACTGGTTGAATTATTTTACTGAATTAAATTACAAACATCTAACGGCAGAGCTGTTCCCGATCCCCAAAAATGGTTATTAAAACTTTGAGAAATAGTAGACCTGTCAACCCCTGATGACCTATGACCGCCGGTCACTCCGCCTCAAAAGTTAGATCTGATTCGTGACGTCACTGATGGTGACTTAAACTCAATAATTAGAATACTCTTGATATTGTATCCAGTACTATTATACAATACAATTTTAATGCAAAATGAATAAAGGCTAATTTTCTCTAAATTACTGAATACTATAGGATGATTCATTTTACGCAGCTATGAACAAAGCGTTGGTTATTTCCACCGCGAATTCCCCTGGGGGTCAGGTCACCATGCGGCTCAGCTTCCCATTCTCTTTTGTCGATAAACCACTCTGGATAATTCTTACAACAGCCTAGTTTGTTACACTGTGCACCAGTTGATTGACGGTTGAGAGGCGGGACCAAGGAGCCACAGCTCAACCCCCGCTAACACAACTAGGTGAGTTCCCGCTCACCTCACGGTGACAAGATGAGGGCCAGAGCGAGCGATTATAGCACCAAATTACCTACCATAGTTCCTCCTCTTATTAAGAACTTAAGCTGGAACTTAGCATGGTGGAGGTGCACCCTTTCAAGGTCTCCTCACGATCACACTAATTACCTAACTACCACAACCCCCCACTACCAGAACCACCACAACCACCACCACCACAACCACTACCACCACAACCACTACCACCACCACAATCACCACCACCGACATGGTCCATCTGGAGAACCAGTCACTTAAGATGGGGGATGAGGGGTGGATAGGGAAGAGGAGGGGAATAGGTAGAGAGTAGGGGGGAAGAGGGGGTAGATAACCCTCCCCCCCCCATCAACAGGACTAGAAGGAAAGATCCTATTATCTGCCTCCACTGACCTACCCCCCCCCCCCCCCCCCCGCCCCATCACATCTCCCCATCCCCGTGTACTGACCCTGGGCAACCCACGCCTCATTATTCATAACCTGTGATAGGCACTGTGCCAGATGGCCCTGGGGCTGGGGTGGGAGGGACGTGGGAAGGGGAATAGGGGAAGGGGGGACATGAAGGGGGAGGGGGAGAGGAGAGGGAGGGGGACAACACTGGGGGGAATTCTCTGAATGGTGTGTGTATATGTGTATTTGTGTGTGTGTGTGTGTGTGTGTGCGTGTGTGTACTCACCTAGTTGTACTCACCTAGTTGTGTTTGCGGGGGTTGAGCTCTGGCTCTTTGGTCCCGCCTCTCAACCGTCAATCAACAGGTGTACAGATTCCTGAGCCTATCGGGCTCTGTCATATCTACACTTGAAACTGTGTATGGAGTCAGCCTCCACCACATCACTTCCTAATGCATTCCATTTGTCAACCACTCTGACACTAAAAAAGTTCTTTCTAATATCTCTGTGGCTCATTTGGGCACTCAGTTTCCACCTGTGTCCCCTTGTGCGTGTTCCCCTTGTGTTAAATAGACTGCCTTTATCTACCCTATCAATCCCCTTCAGAATCTTGAATGTGGTGATCATGTCCCCCCTAACTCTTCTGTCTTCCAGCGAAGTGAGGTTTAATTCCCGTAGTCTCTCCTCGTAGCTCATACCTCTCAGCTCGGGTACTAGTCTGGTGGCAAACCTTTGAACCTTTTCCAGTTTAGTCTTATCCTTGACTAGATATGGACTCCATGCTGGGGCTGCATACTCCAGGATTGGCCTGACATATGTAGTATACAAAGTTCTGAATGATTCTTTACACAAGTTTCTGAATGCCGTTCGTATGTTGGCCAGCCTGGCATATGCCGCTGATGTTATCCGCTTGATATGTGCTGCAGGAGACAGGTCTGGCGTGATATCAACCCCCAAGTCTTTTTCCTTCTCTGACTCCTGAAGAATTTCCTCTCCCAGATGATACCTTGTATCTGGCCTCCTGCTCCCTACACCTATCTTCATTACATTACATTTGGTTGGGTTAAACTCTAACAACCATTTGTTCGACCATTCCTTCAGCTTGTCTAGGTCTTCTTGAAGCCTCAAACAGTCCTCTTCTGTTTTAATCCTTCTCATAATTTTAGCATCGTCCGCAAACATTGAGAGAAATGAATCGATACCCTCCGGGAGATCATGTGTGTGTGTGTGAGTGTGTGTGTGTGTGTGTGTGTGTGTGTGTGTGTGTGTGTGTGTGTGTGTGTGTGTGTGTGTGTGTGTGTGTGTGTGTGTGTGTGTGAGAGTGTGTGTGTGTGTGTGTGTGTGTGTGTGTGTGTGTGTGTGTGTGTGTGTGTGTGTGTGTGTGTGTGTGTGTGTGTGTGTGTGTGTGTGTGTGTGTGAGAGTGTGAGAGTGTGTGTGTGTGTGTGTGTGTGTGTGTGTGTGTGTGTGTGTGTGTGTATGTATGTGTGTGTGTGTGTGTGTGTGTGTGTGTGTGTGTGTGTGTGTGTGTGTGTGTGTGTGTGTGTGTGTGAGAGAGAGTGTGAGAGAGAGAGTGTGAGAGAGAGTGTGTGAGAGAGAGAGAAACAGAGTAACAGAGAGAGTAATATATAGGGAAGAGATGGAGCTATAGAGGCTCTATAACATGCCCCACTGACATGAACTCCACCAACATGTCCCAACATGTCCCACTGACAGATCCCACCTTCTCAAACTCTTCAAACAAGTACACTGTGATGACTATTCTGATGCCCAAAGGCACAAAACTAATTTCCAATTCACTACAACTCAAGCACTCCTAAGAACTACATAAATCCCCATGAACAAATCCACAAGGGCTGTGACGAGGGTTCGAACCTACGTCCGAGAAGATCCCAGACGCTGCCTTAATCAAGATAGTAAACCTATAAATGGTAGTGTAGTGACTTTCCTTATTAAGTCTGACTTTCTGACTCTCCAAATAGTTAATATGCAAATAGTAACAACGGCTTCTCCAACGAGTGCCGGACCAACGGGGCTGTGGAGGGTATGTGGTCCTTCGGACCGCTCCAAGCAACAGCCGGCTGGACCAAACTCTCACAAGTCAAGCCTGGCCTCTGGCCGGGCTTGGGGAGTAGAAGAACTCCCAGAACCCCATCAACCAGGTATCCAGCAGGCCAGAGTATATAAACTAAGGCTGTGTGTGTGTGTCGTTCGTGAAGATACAGGGAACGAAGTACCAGCGAAGCGCACTAAAGAAACCGCGGCAAGGAAGAGGGGGAAACTATGGCATATTCGAGGGAGATAATGCCGGGACATCCAGCGAGTCCCCTCGTTCATTACCCCTCGGAGGAAGGGTTGGCCGCCAAAATAACACAGGGGGAGACCGTCAGAAGGAATTACCCGAGAGTCGGCCATGTCCGACGGTACATTTAGGTCATTCCGAGGGGAAGTGATGGAGACGAACACTGCCCTCGAAACACAGGAAGAGGGGAAAGCCACGCCAAAGGGGAATACAAAACGAGTAAACTCTTTGATTACCCGAATATAAAGCACAGACAGGGGTGCTGGGAGGAACGGTCTACAAACAGCAGCATCACCGAGCCTCGTAAAACAACGAAAGAGGTGTGTAGAGGGTGAGGTGATAAACGCTGATGAGAAAATGAGAAGAGATGGACGCGTCTCCTTCACCCACCCTCTTCTCTACCCCCCTGGCCCTCTTCACAGCGCTCTGGACAAGTCCCGTTGGCCGTACACACAGCTCCTGCAGCAGGGATAACCAATCATGATTGTGGAGGCCCTTTGCTCCGTCGCCACCCATAGCAGGAAGCCGCACGTCCATTTCTGGTGACTACGTCATCTAGAAGACCTTTCACCATGCTCCTGAGGCAGCTACGACGTCTTAAGAGGAACTACGACCTGCATGCTCCTGAGGCAGCTACGACGTTTTAAGAGGAACTACGACCTCCATGCTCCTGAGGCAGCTACGACGTCTTAAGAGGAACTACGACCTTCATGCTCCTAAGGCAGCTACGACGTCTTAAGAGGAACTACGACCTTCATGCTCCTGAGGCAGCTACAACGTCTTAAGAGGAACTACGACCTGCATGCTCCTGAGGCAGCTACGACGTCTTAAGAGGAACTACGACCTCCATGCTCCCTGAGGCAGCTACGATGCCTGGAGGACCTGCAACTTGTTCATGCTCCCTGAGGCAGCTACGATGCCTGGAGGACCTGCAACTTGTTCATGCTCCCTGAGGCAGCTACGATGCCTGGAGGACCTGCAACTTGTTCATGCTCCCTGAGGCAGCTACGATGCCTGGAGGACCTGCAACTTGTTCATGCTCCCTGAGGCAGCTACGACGTCTTAGACACGGATCTTTACCACGGAAGGAGTGCCCCAAAACAACTTCCCCCTGGAGTTTATCCTTCCAATTCCATTACTGTCGGAGACCTCATCAGACGTGACCAACTTTATTTGTTTACTTCCTTGGGGAAAAGCCTCACATCATTCTAGCGTGAAGATTCCCTTTCCTTTCCCTCAAAATAAACTTCCCTTTATAGTTCCAGGCGCAGAAGCTTTCCATTGTTGTAAATGGCTTTCCTTGCTTCCTTTACGGCTTCGTGTTTGTAAAATGTATGACTCCGGCAGGTATATAATGCCAGTGTTGCAGTCAGATGTGTACAGTGTCTCAGTGTTCCTCACGAGGATCTCGTATAGAGTGGTCATTGTTCCTCCCTCTGGCACGTGAAGAGCAGCTACCTTCGTGGAGCCCATTCAAACCTTTCCTTCAATGTTATCTCTCTGCTCCGAGTGCTCCATTCATCCTCTGGCCTCAGTTCTTCAATTCCTTCCTCCCCCCCCCCTTCATTCACTGAATCGCTCCGTCTTCACCACACACACACACACACACACACACACACACACACACACACACACACACACACACACACACACACACCACACACACACACACACCACACACACACACACACACACACACACACACACACACACACACACACACACACACACACACACACACACACACACCACACACACACACACACACACACACACACACACACACACAGACACACACACACACACACACACACACACACACACACACACACACACACACACACACACACACACCACACACACACACACACACAGACACACACACACACTCACACACACACACCACACACACACCACACACACACACACACACACACAGACACACACAGACACACACACACAGTGTGTGTGTCTGTGTGCTTGACATCGCAAGCAAGGCAAAGACTCAGCCTAAATTGCTGCATAGCCACATCAGGAGAAAAACAACAGTAAAGGAACAGGTTATGAAATTAAGGTTAGGGGCAGAAGGATTCACTACAAACGACAAGGAAGTGTGTGAGGAACTGAATAAGAAATTCCAGGAGGTCTTCACCTTGGAGCAAGGAGAAATCCCAGAGATAAGAGAGGGAATAGCTAACCAGGAACCACTGGAAGAGTTTGAGATTACCAGCGGGGAAGTAAGGAAGTGTTTACTAGAATTGGATGTGACAAAGGCTATAGGTCCAGATGGAATCTCCCCTTGGATACTAAAGGAAGGAGCAGAAGAACTGTGCCTCCCGCTCTCCATGGTGTATAACAAATCACTGGCAACAGGGGAACTGCCAGAAATTTGGAAAGCAGCTAACGTAGTCCCGATATACAAGAAAGGGGATAGACAGGAGGCACTGAATTACAGACCAGTGTCCCTAACCTGCATACCATGCAAGTTGATGGAGAAGATTGTGCGAAGAAAGCTAGTGGAACATCTGGAGCGAAAGAACTTTGTAACACAGCATCAACATGGATTCAGGGATGGCAGGTCCTGCCTCACAGGGTTACTTGAATTCTACAAAAAAAAATAAAATTATTTTTTCTTCTAAACCTGTTAATTTGTGTTCTCTGATCATGTGAAAAATAATAAAAAAGTCGTAAGTGGCATATATTGCCCGCTATAGGGCGGGGAAGTCTGGCAAAAAACAGGCGCTGACTCAGCGTGCGTCCTAGATGGTCTGTTGCTCCCAGCTGTCAGGCAGGAGTGGCCACAAAGAGATAATTACCTAATTATTTCAATGTCTCTGATTTTTTGTTGTTTTTGCTGTAATATTACTCAATAGTGTGTAGTGTGATATATTTATATAATAAAATGAGTGAATCATCGATGTACTCAAAAATATGGTGTGCATATTGCTGATTCAATTATTATGTTCATCAAACAGTGAACAAATACTTTGTCGGTTATTACACTATATACACAGGTTATATGTATCTGCATGTTTTGTTCACCATAACGAACCACTAAGTTGGTATTGTGAGTCAAATCAGGATACGAACTTTTCATTGGGATACGAGTTTGTTGATACGCGTACGGCCGACCTAGAGCGTGGTGGCATGGCGATCGCGCCTCAGTTTACCAGTGCCTCACGCCCAGTGACTATCCCGCCTGAATTCTTCACAAGAATTTACAGTTTTTTGTCAGATTTTTGGCCATTTGAGCATAAAAGTTGTTATTGTATATCTCGTCATGGGGTCCCAAGAAAGCCAGTGGTAAGGTTCAAAGCAAGAAATCACATGTGTGAAAGAGCATAGAGGAAAAGCGAGATCATTCATAAGCATGAAAAATGGTACTCGTGTTGTTGAATTAGCTAGGCAGTACAACAAATCTTCAGGGAAGGAAGAGGAGGCAGTAGAGAATGTGAATGTCCCTTCCTCATTAATTAACAAAAATGTGTGCAATATGGGAAGGACTGCAAAGTTTTGCTGAAAAGAATCAACCAGATAAAGCTGTAGTAGGCCATTGCATTGATCTTTTTAATGACAATGTGATGCCTCACTACAGACAAGTGTTGCAAAGAAGGGAAAACCAATCTTCAATGGAATGTTTCCTTGTGAGAAAAGTGAGAAAATCAAGCCACAACCAACCACAACCAGGATCTAGTTGAGCCACAACCAGGACCTAGTGGAGCCACAACCAGGACCTAGTGGAGCCACAACCAGGACCTAGTGGTATGCAGACAAAATGTGCCAGAGAGTGCACCCCAGAAAAATCATCACTGTCTGATGTTATAATGGAAGGGGACTCCCCTTCCAAACAGTAACACCTCTCCTCCTCCCCTCCTCACTATCTTCCATACGTCAACAGGAGTTATCTGCAAGGGTAAGTAATAACTTGAACATACTTTTATAGTGAAGATTTGGGTGAATTAGGTATAAAATTTACTTTGAAGTGAAGTTTTTGGGAGTCAGGAATGGATTAATTCATTTCCCATTATTTCTTATGAGGAATTTTGCTTCGGTTTATGAATTTTCGGGTTACGAACCGTCTACAGGAATGGATTAAATTCTTAAACCGAGGTACCCCTGTATTGTATTTATAATAGACCTACAAAAGTGAGGCTCATTAGGAAGTGGTGTTTTAGGTATTATATCAGACGATTGTCTCGGTTTCTCTCTCAACAGCTCACACACGAGAAAATGGCAAAATTATCATTAAGTATTGTATATGATTGTTCTGTATTTCATATTTGCTACTGCAAGCAAGAAGCGCATGAATTTTAAATTGTTTGTGTACACACAACAGGGCGTCCCGTCGCTGGTTTGTGGTATCATCACAAATCAACCTCCATCGAGACTACGGTGAGGATCTGGAGGGCCAGCATAAGAACAAACAGATGCAGCATAATGATTTGCTCATCTTGGACAAGTGTCAGCCCTTCACTAACCTCACAGTCAGGTGTCATGGGTCGAAGATATTTTCCTACCCAGAGGTGCTAAGGGTAAGAGCTTGAGGATGCGCACAAATTATTTCATGTTTGCATTCAGTAAAACATTTTTACTTATACTTATTAGTGGATAATTTTGGATTTTGGATAGCTGGTTACATCCTCTCGTCTAATACATTACATTTGTTAACGAATCAACAATCCCTTAAAAATGCGATATACAGTACTGTATTGGTGAAAGTCAAAGCACTGTAATATTGATGTTTTCTGTTCCTTGGCCATGAAAAGTGTGCTTCAGGCCGGGCTCGGGGAGTAGAACAACTCCCAGAGGCTTCGCCAGGTATGCTCCAGATAGGATAGGTGGATTGCTTGGGTTCATTTGTTTCTGGTAAGGCATTTTTTTTTTTTTTTTTTTTTTTTTTTTTAGCAAATGTAGAGAACAGACTGGGTTTACTTGCTCTAGAATGTAAAACAGCTTTTGTATGTTACTTGTAAGAAGCCTGTTCATGAAATTAAAGAATGGTGATACCTGCTTGATGGGGTTCTGGGAGTTGTTCTACTCCCCAGGCCTGGCCTGAGGCCATGCTTGACTTGTGAGAGTTTGGCTATTATATATTATATAAGTATATTATATAAGGCTATTATATAATATATAAAAGATTAATGACAATGACACATGCCAGTTAATTTGTAAAAAAAAGGATGAAGGAATAAAGAGCATAAGGAATGAGAGACTATAAATGCTAGAAAAGTGGGGGTTTCCCCCTCCAATATCTCTCTCAAGTAGTATTAAGCAATCAGTGAAGTAGATTTAGCTTTAATCTTCAAGACATGACAAAATATATAGATTTAATTATAAAAGAATAAAATATATTAAATATATCTCGCTACAATTCTGGAGAATTTTAAAAGTGAGCATGAGCAAGGGGATGAAAAATAAACTTATATTTGTGTAAAAGGAAGATCATTGAAGAGACATGAAAATACATTGAATCATTGAGCAGTTATTGTAATTTTGTTCATTAAATTAACCATGTGTTTGCTACTAACAAATTTGCATAAGGTGGAAATTAAAAAAAAAAAAGGCACTGAATGTAATGAAATGCTTCTTTCTGGAAGAGCCTCAGTGGTTCCATGTAGCTATCTTGCTGATCGCAAATGGAGCAATAGATTGCTCAATTCTAAAAGGTCCTGTTAGTTGAAGAAATTTTGTTTGGTCCACAGGGACTAGAGCCAGAACCTATTCCCCTTATAGAGGCACAGGGTGGAGTGAGAGTTCTCTACCTCATTGGAAAAAAAGCCTCTTGAAAGTTAGCGAAGCTTTAAAGACAGCCGGAAGGTTCACAGAAAATGAAGCCTTGAAACTGCCCAGTAACTGCAAATAATTCACACAGAACTAAAACCAGCTTTAAACTCGTTAGTACTGATTAACACCACCAGGTAGCCAAGCCTCGGCCAACAGCTGACTCCCCAGCTTGGTCCAGGAGCTAATGATCAACAACTCCATGATGAAGCAACAATCCTGGAGGGAGGGAGGAGGAAGAATGAGGGAGTCACCAGGGCTTCTCCAGAAAGAGGCATTTCATAATACTGGTATTCTATGGTGATTTTCAGGGGGGGAGCTCCCCAGTGGCTCCCTGAAGCTAAGAAGAAAAATGGGTCTTCCCAGGGAGGAGGAGAGGCAGGAGACACCATGATGAACAGAATCCAGGCTAGGAAACACTGTCCAAGTAACATAACCAATTGAGATCAGGAACAGTGACTAAATACTGATCCATAAGAATTCTGTTAGAATGCCAAAACCAATGAGGCCAAATATCAACCCAGAACATGTGAGAAAAGACTGCAACCAAAGCCTCATTCTTGTGAATATCTTGGGCGATCAGAACATGATATTTTTGGAGGGTAGACCACAAACTGGCTAGACTTGATGACACTGTGGACAACCTGAGTGTGTGTGAAGTGTGACAACACTTCAAAAACTCCAGATGTGAAGAGCAGAGCAGTTCAAACTAGTGAAGTACCTGTACATCGCTGGGCCAATCTGGTGATAAGAGACTGAGCCAAGGAAAAAAGCTCGGGTTTGGACACAGGACAAGAAGAGCCAGAAACGAAGGCTGGGCTGGCCACCAAAGAACCCAGAAGGATCACCTTCCCCAAGTATGACTCCAGACTGGACAGCACCCTGAGCCACAATTGAATGCGGAAAAGGTAAATGCACCTCGACCAGTCCATTCACAAGGCATCCACCATGAGAGCCTCGTGATTGGAGATTGAGGCCCCGTAAGGGAGGAGGAGCTGGTTCCATGCTGATGTGAAGAAGTTCACCTCGGGGCAACTGAACATCTCACAGAGCCAACAGAAGATACACCATCGATGGTCCATTCCATAGAAATGAGGCAAAAGCAAGATCACCAGTCCACAAGAACATTAGATACACCCCGCATGTGAACACACTGAGAACCAAGCCCAGGGAATCCAGAAGCCAAGTTGCTTAAACATCCAGCTCCACAGGGCAATGAAATGAAGCATCTTCCAACAGTTCAAGCAATGAACCATTGGGGAGCAGTCAGAAAGAAGCCGGAGTACAGAGCCTGGAGGAAGCCGAATACTCCTCAGGGCATGCCACACAGCCACAAACTTGTGCCCCTGAAGTAATGGACAAGACCGCTGATGCTGGGCAGCCTGGTGAGCATTGGTCACATAATGGGGGGGGATGGCACCTTGGAACTGAACCCTGACAAACCCAAAGGGGAAACTAGAGAAGCAAGAGCTTACTTGAACAATATTACAACACTGGTGATCTGTTATCTTATGTGCAATCAAATCTTCTTAAGCTAACGCTTGAGCGAAAAGGCATTTACGATCAAATAATTCAAACTTTCCATAATGGGTTTGGAGAAATAATTTTAGATGCGTCAGGAGGATCTGTAAAACCTTTCTAATTAGATTGATTTTGGCAGCATTTCGATCTTAAAATGGCATTACCTTAGCTCTTGCATCGTCCGGAATAGCTGCGACATTGCTACCAGGCGGAAGAACTGCTACTTCGGCTTTGAAATTGCCATTGAACATGCGATTCATTGAAACTTCCACGTGCAACATTTTCAAAGCATCCGGCATGGGAAAAGTATTGCAGAAATGTAAACTTATTGTTTGGGATGAAAGCACAATGGCCCATAAAAAAATCGCTCGAGACTCTTGACCGATCATTGCAAGATTTGCGTGGTAACATCAGACAATTTGGGAATGCATTAATATTACTTGCAGGAGATTTCATGCAAACATTACCTGTAATTCTTAGATCAACACTAGTGGACGAAATAAATGCTTGCCTGAAATACTCTACTTTGTGGCGCCACGTAAAGATGTTAAAATGAACTACAAATATGCATGTCCAACTGCAAAACGACTCATCAGCTGAGATATTCTCACATCATTTTCTGGAAATTGGGAACGGAAACGTGCCGGTTGATTTGACCTCAGGACGAATTTCATTGCCTCATAACTTCTACAATTTAGTGACGTCAAAAGAAGAATTGGTTGAAAAAGTATTTCCAAATATTCAAGCCAATTATAAGAATCACGATTGGCTGAGTGAACAAGCTATTCTTGAGGCCAAGAACAAAGACGTCTAAGAACTTTACAATATTTTTCAGTCTAACGTACAAAGCAAGGCAGTCACATACAAGTCCGTCGACACTGTGGTGGAAGTAGATGAAGCGAATAATTATCCAACAGAATTTTTTAATTCACTTGATCTGCCAGGAATACCACCACCGCACGAACTGTAATTAATATTGGGCGTGCCAATTATCATGTTACGAAATATCAACCAGCGAAAGCTTAGCAACGGCACGCGGCTTGCAGTAAAAAGTTATTCAGCAACGTCGTAGAAGCAACAATCTTGGCAGGACCTTTCAAAGGTGAAGATGTCCTCATTCCTCACATTCCTATGATTCCAACGGATTTGCCATTTCAATTTAAGAGATTGTAATTTCCCAATTCGATTGGCGTTTGCAATCAACATCAACAAAGCTCAGGACCAATCTTTAGAATTGTGCGGTTTAGATCTAGACACTGATTGCTTCTCACATGGACATTTATATATTTCCTGTTCTACAGTCGGCAATCAGAAAATCTCTATATCTTTACAAACAGTGGAACAAGAAAAATATGTTATATACACACAAACATTGTGAAATTAAACAAGTTAGAAACATGAATTTTCTGTTTTCTTTCTTTTTCATTTAACCAGAGAGAGCCACAGCAACGCGTGGCAGGTACTGCTTGTATATGTATATGTCGTACCTAGTAGCCAGAACGCACTTCTCAGCCTACTATGCAAGGCCCGATTTGCCTAATAAGCCAAGCTTTCCTGAATTAATATATTTTCTATAATTTTTTTCTTATGAAATGATAAAGCTACCCATTTCATAATGTATGAGGTAAATTTTTTTTTATTGGAGTTAAAATTAAGGTAGATATATGACCGAACCTAACCAACCCCACCTAACCTAACCTAACCTATCTTTATAGGTGAGGTTAGGTTAGGTAGCCGAAAAAGTTAGGTTAGGTTATATATATATATATATATATTATATATATATATATATATATATATATATATATATATATATATATATATATATATATATATATATATATATATATATATATATATATATATATATATTGTGATGGTAACGCGTTGGTGTTCGGCTGTTTCAAAAGCTAGGGATATGGCCTCGTCACATAAAGAAACAAAAAGAGAAAATCTCTAACTTTCGTCTGTGGTAAGGTGATGGGAAGACACACAAAACACAAGTAAATTTAACAATGAAATTTTAATTACGTTAGAAAAGCAAAACATGAATAAAAATGGACATAAAAAGTATAACATAAGTCAATCAAACAAAATAATAAGAATAATCACTGGCAAAATAAAAAGTTACACTAAGACAAGTGAGTAATATACAAGGAGATATATGGTTGCAGGAATATTGGCTTTAAGCTGCCACCTCTCTTAGTACACGTAAGCCAGGGCTTAGTCTACAAATGAGATGTGTTAACTTGTGGAAAGCACGGGATATTCTGAGGTCTGTAGGTCGTGGTGGCTCAGACGTCAACTCGTGTGGCGGGTGGAGGGAGCAGGTGCGACAGGGCACCAGCCAATCAGCGATGAGCAGGCGATGGACAGGTAGTTTGGTGGTTGGAGTGGTGGAGGTGGAGCAGGTGTTCCCGGTGCTGAATACGTTTGCTCTCTGGGCAAACCTTGGTGTTGTATTTGTTGGATATTTCTTCCATATTAGTTGTATAGGGACGTACTTAGGAGGGAAGAGCAGGCTCAATCTCTCTTGAAGGAGATTATCGTCACAATAAATATATATATATATATATATATATATATATATATATATATATATATATATATATATATATATATATATATATATATATATATATATATATATATATATATATATATATATATATATATATGTCGTACCTAGTAGCCAGAATGCACTTCTCACCCTACTATGCAAGGCCCGATTTGCCTAATAAGCCAAGTTTTCCTGAATTAATATATTTTCTCTATTTTTTTTTCTTATGAAATGATAGAGGTACCCATTTTATTATGTATGAGGTCAATTTTTTTTTATTCGAGTTTAAATTAACGTAGATATATGACCGAACCTAACCAACCCTACCTAACCTAACCTAACCTATCTTTATAGGTTAGGTTAGGTAGTCGAAAAACAATTCATGAAAACTTGGCTTATTAGGCAAATCGGGCCTTGCATAGTAGGCTCAAAAGTGTGTTATATAAATATATAAATATATATATATATATATATATATATATATATATATATATATATGTCGTACCTAGTAGCCAGAACGCACTTCTCAGCCTACTATGCAAGGCCCGTTTTGCCTAATAAGCCAAGTTTTCCTGAATTAATATATTTTCTCTAATTTTTTTCTTATGAAATGATAAAGCTACCCATTTCATTATGTATGAGGCCAATTATTTTTTATTGGAGTTAAAATTAACGTAGATATATGACTGAACCTAACCAACCCTACCTAACCTAACCTAACCTATCTTTATAGGTTAGGTTAGGTTAGGTAGCCAAAAAAGTTAGGTTAGGTTAGGTTAGGTAGGTTGGGTAATCGAAAAACAATTAATTCATGAAAACTTGGCTTATTAGGCAAATCGGGCCTTGCATAGTAGGCTGAAAAGTGCGTTCTGGCTACTAGGTACGACATATATATATATATATATATATATATATATATATATATATATATATATATATATATATATATATATATATATATATATATAATATATATATATATATATATATATATATATATATATATATATATATATAATATATATATATATATATAATATATATATATATACATATATATATATATATATATATATATATATATATATATATATATATATATATATATATATATATATATATATATATATATATATATATATATATATATATATATATATATTTTGGTAGCAGTCTTTCCTGTAGACATATATTATTAAATATGACCGAAAAAGTAAGATTAATAATTCTAACACGAATTTTCTCAATCTTTCGTATATTGCGCTTCACTGTTGGAGGTAAATCAAAAATCAATTCTGCAAAATTCATTTTTATTTCTAGTCTGACGCGACACGGGCGCGTTTCGTAAAACTTATTACATTTTCAAAGACTTTAGTTCACAAATACACAACTGAATAGAACTTACGTATCTCCGATTTTATATCTACATTTGAGTGAGGTGGAAGGGGTGATGTGGCATTAACACAAGACAGAACAAAATGTGGTATTAATAGGGTATTAATTTCATCAACACAAGACAGAACAAGGGTATTAATAGGGTATTAATTTCATCAACACAAGACAGAACACGAAACAATGGATATTGAATAGAAGTGTTTGTAGAAAGCCTATTGGTCCATATTTCTTGATGCTTCTATATTGGAGCGGAGTCTTGAGGTGGGTAGAATATAGTTGTGCAATAATTGGCTGTTGATTGCTGGTGTTGACTTCTTGATGTGTAGTGCCTCGCAAACGTCAAGCCGCCTGCTATCGCTGTATCTATCGATGATTTCTGTGTTGCTTACTAGGATTTCTCTGGCGATGGTTTGGTTGTGGGAAGAGATTATATGTTCCTTAATGGAGCCCTGTTGCTTATGCATCGTTATCGGAACATATAATCTCTTCCCACAACCAAACCATCGCCAGAGAAATCCTAGTAAACAACACAGAAATCATCGATAGATACAGCGATAGCAGGCGGCTTGACGTTTGCGAGGCACTACACATCAAGAAGTCAACACCAGCAATCAACAGCCAATTATTGCACAACTATATTCTACCCACCTCAAGACTCCGCTCCAATATAGAAGCATCAAGAAATATGGACCAATAGGCTTTCTACAAACACTTCTATTCAATATCCATTGTTTCGTGTTCTGTCTTGTGTTGATGAAATTAATACCCTATTAATACCCTTGTTCTGTCTTGTGTTGATGAAATTAATACCCTATTAATACCACATTTTGTTCTGTCTTGTGTTAATGCCACATCACCCCTTCCACCTCACTCAAATGTAGATATAAAATCGGAGATACGTAAGTTCTTTCAGTTGTGTATTTGTGAACTAAAGTCTTTGAAAATGTAATAAGTTTTACGAAACGCGCCCGTGTCGCGTCAGACTAGAAATAAAAATGAATTTTGGAGAATTGATTTTTGATTTACCTCCAACAGTGAAGCGCAATGTACGAAAGATTGAGAAAATTCGTGTTAGAATTATTAATCTTACTTTTTCGGTCATATTTAATAATATATATATATATAAAATATATAAAATTGGAGATGCGTAAGTTCTATTCAGTTGTGTATTTGTAAACTAAAGTCTTTGAAAATGTAATAAGTTTTACGAAACGCGCTCGTGTCGCGTCAGACTAGAAATAAAAATGAATTTTGGAGAATTGATTTTTGATTTACCTCCAACAGTGAAAAGAAATGTACGAAAGGTAGAGAAAATTCGTGTTAGAATTATTAATCTTACTTTTTCGGTCATATTTAATAATATAGATATATATATATATATATATATATATATATATATATATATATATATATATATATATATATATATATATATATATATATATATATATATATATATATATATATATATATATATATATTTCATTGAATATGACCGCATATTCTGTATTTATTATTTTCTGGTTTAGGGCTTCTATCCCTCTAACTATTTTCTTAGCATCAGGGCTTAATTGGAATAGGAGTTCTCCAAAACTCATTTTCGTACTTTTAAGGTGAAGAAAAGAAGTGATTTACTATAGAGTGTATTACACTTATTTTTATAATTTGCACGACGTTTCGAACCTCCATGGTTCATTCTCAAGTGAACAGATCTTACAATACAAGTTGATTTTATACCCGCATTAGGTCAGGTGATAATACAATGAAGGTGAAAAACATGGGGGGATACATAAGGGATAAACATAGGGGCTGCAGAAGGCGTATTGGCCCATACGAGGCATCTCCTATCTAAACACAAAGATTAATCCAGTGTAATTGGCCTGTTATGTTGGACATTGTCTTCTGTGTTGGCATCGATATGTTCTTGTCTTGTCCTTACTCTCATGGTGGGTAGAGTAAATAGTTCCGTGATTTGGGTGTTCATGGTAGGTCGCTCTATTCTTATGTGAATTGCCTCAAGAATTTGTAATCTTCTTGAATCTTGGGTTTTGTCTGTTATGCAAGTATTCTTGTTCAACATTTCTCTTGTTAGAGTAATGTCATGGGCTTGTCTCATGTGATTCCTAGGGGCACCAGATTGAAGATGGCATGTCAAACGCCTCGTCAGCTTGGTCGACGTCATACCTATGTACTTACATTGAAGGTTACATCCTTCGTGGGGGCAAGTTTACATGTATACAACGCTTGACTGCTGTAGAGGGTTCTCCGTCGGCTTCGGGCTGTTTTTGATAAGGAGTTCGGAAGTCTTCTTGGTTTTGTAGAATATTATCAGGTTTATGTTTTGGTTAGGAGTAGTGCTTTTTACTCCTTTATGGATTATTTCTTTCATTATTCTTTCCTCTTTTATATGTTCACTGTGCATGGTTGATTTGTAATATAATTTTATTGGGGGTGTTGTGGTTTCTGTTCTAGGTTCTGAATTATACCAACGGTCCAAGTGTCTTCTTATAGCAGCGTTTATTTCCGCGTTGCTATATCCGTTGTTCACCAATACCTGAGTTACTCTTTCAAACTCTCTACTCACGTTGCTCCATTCAGAGCAGTGGGTAAGCGCTCGACGAATATAAGCATTGAGAACACTGGCTTTGTATCTTTGGGGGCACTCACTTCTACCGTTCAGGCATAATCCTATGTTGGTGGGCTTGGTATATACGTTGGTGCTTAAAGTGGTTCCTGTTTTAGTTATTACTACATCCAAGAATGGCAGACTGTTATTTTCACTATTTTCATGTGTAAATCGGAGTACTGACTCTCTTTCTAGGTGTCTTTTTAGGTCAATTAGTTCATCTGAGTCTTTTACTATTACGAATATGTCATCTACATAACGGCAGTATACAGTTGGTTTTTGTCTGCTACTGAAGACCCTATCTTCGATGGTTCCCATATAAAAATTAGCAAATAAAACTCCTAAGGGGGAGCCCCTTGCTACTCCGTCTATTTGTAAATACATGTCTCCTTGTGGACTGATGAAAGGGGCTTCCTTTGTACATGCTTCGAGAAGACTTTTCAAGTGTGGCTCAGGTATGTCTAATTTGGGGGTGCTCTCGTCTCTGTATACTCTGTCCAGTATCATTCCTATGGTTGTGTCGACTGGGACGTTGGTAAAAAGGGATTCAACGTCCAGGGAAGCGATGATTCCATCGGGCTGGGTAGATTTGATCAATTCTAGGAAATCTGCTGATGATTGTAGACTAAACTTACTTGGAGTGTATGGAGTTAGGAGTTCATTGAGTTTCTTTGCCAGGTGATAAGTTGGGGTTGGTATTTGGCTGATTATAGGGCGTAGTGGGTTACCTGGTTTATGCGTCTTAACATTGCCGTAGGCATATCCTAAGCCATAGTCGCCTTGAAGTTTATTGAAATGCACACTACCTTTCTTTGCGTTGATTGCTGTAATTGTTTTGTTTACTTTCCGCTTAAGGTCTTCTACGGGGTTCCTCGTGATTCGTTGAAATTTGGAGTCGTCACTTAGGATGTCGCTAATTTTGTTCATGTATTCATGGGTAGGAATCAAACCACAGAACAAACCTAGAACAGAAACCACAACACTCCCAATAAAATTATATTACAAATCAACCATGCACAGTGAACATATAAAAGAGGAAAGAATAATGAAAGAAATAATCCGTAAAGGAGTAAAAAGCACTACTCCTAACCAAAACATAAACCTGATAATATTCTACAAAACCAAGAAGACTTCCGAACTCCTTATCAAAAACAGCCCGAAGCCGACGGAGAACCCTCTACAGCAGTCAAGCGTTGTATACATGTACACTTGCCCCCACGAAGGATGTAACCTTCAATGTAAGTACATAGGTATGACGTCGACCAAGCTGACGAGGCGTTTGACATGCCATCTTCAATCTGGTGCCCCTAGGAATCACATGAGACAAGCCCATGACATTACTCTAACAAGAGAAATGTTGAACAAGAATACTTGCATAATTGACAAAACCCAAGATTCAAGAAGATTACAAATTCTTGAGGCAATTCACATAAGAATAGAGCGACCTACCATGAACACCCAAATCACGGAACTATTTACTCTACCCACCATGAGAGTAAGGAAAAGACAAGAACATATCGATGCCAACACAGAAGACAATGTCCAACATAACAGGCCAATTACACTGGATTAATCTTTGTGTTTAGAAAGGAGATGCCTCGTATGGGCCAATACGCCTTCTGCAGCCCCTATGTTTATCCCTAATGTATCCCCCCATGTTTTTCACCTTCATTGTATTATCACCTGACCTAATGCGGGTATAAAATCAACTTGTATTGTAAGATCTGTTCACTTGAGAATGAACCATGGAGGTTCGAAACGTCGTGCAAATTATACAAATAAGTGTAATACACTCTATAGTAAATCACTTCTTTTCTTCACCTTAAAAGTACGAAAATGAGTTTTGGAGAACTCCTATTCCAATTAAGCCCTGATGCTAAGAAAATAGTTAGAGGGATAGAAGCCCTAAACCAGAAAATAATAAATACAGAATATGCGGTCATATTCAATGAAACATGTTTGAAAGAAAACCTGCTGCCAGTATACACCAATATATATATATATATATATATATATATATATATATATATATATATATATATATATATATATATATATATATATATATATATATATATATATATAAATATATATATATATATAAATATATATATAAATATATATATAAATATATATATAAATATATATATATCGTACCTAGTAGCCAGAACGCACTTCTCAGCCTACTATTCAAGGCCCGATTTGCCTAATAAGCCAAGTTTTCATGAATTAATGGTTTTTCAACTACCTAACCTAACTTTATATATATATATATATATATATATATATATATATATATATATATATATATATATATCTATATATTTATATATATATATATAAATATATATATATATATATATATATATATATATATATATATATATATATATATATATATATATATATATATATATATATATATATTTATATATATCGTACCTAGTAGCCAGAACGCACTTCTCAGCCTACTATTCAAGGCCCGATTTGCCTAATAAGCCAAGTTTTCATGAATTAATGATTTTTCAACTACCTAACCTACCTAACCTAACCTAACCTAACTTTCTCGGCTACCTAACCTAACCTAACCTATAAAGATAGGTTAGGTTAGGTTAGGTAGGGTTGGTTAGGTTCGGTCATATATCTACGTTAATTTTTACTCCAATAAAAAAAGATTGACCTCATACATTATGAAATGGGTAGCTTTATCATTTCATAAGAAAAAAATTTGAGAAAATATATTATTTCAGGAAAACTTGGCTTATTAGGCAAATCGGGCCTTGCATAGTAGGCTGAGAAGTGAGTTCTGGCTACTAGGTACGACATATATATATATATATATATATATATATATATATATATATATATATATATATATATATATATATATATATATATATATATATATATATATATATATATATATATATATATATATATAGGGAGAGGAGAGGCCTAGGGGACGGACGTGTGGCGGAGGAGCTGCTGCCTTCTTAGCCATTACCCTGAGACATCTTGGCCTCACCGTACCAAAACTCAACCATATTCACCGTTAATACACCAAGCAGACGTGGGAGTGGCCGGAAGTGCCTACGGTGTACCATCTATGTGAAAACTTATCAAAACAGGTGGGTTGGCAGTGTGGAGTCATGGAGGCTGTAGTGAGGGGCCAGGATGGACCCTGCAGGCCTCCCATAGTGAGGGGAGGTGGGGGGTGAGTGAGGGGTGTTGTGTGGTCAGGAGAGAGAGGTGGGGGTTACGCGTGTGCCAAACAGTGTTTTGTGTTTTTCTTTTTTGAAAGTTTTGTTGAACAAGTTACGTTGTCAGCGATAATTGGCGCAACATATCTATCATATTGTGAGTACATCACACGTGCAGTGAGTCAGATTACAAGTGTGTGATTCATTCATTATTGTGCAGTGATATACGGGGAAATTATACCAGTGTTAGTGTCGCCCTGACCCCCGCCCCCACCCAGCGCCCAGGCCGGGAAGTACCTGCTCTTCCCCTCCTACCCACCCCACCACGTCGCCTCCCCACCCACGAGGCCACCTTGCCACCCGCCCATAGAAGCCGGGAGGCTCCCATGTGTGTCTACGCTACCCACCCACCCAATGTATACCCACATATTGTGTAGTGGGTGTATACCCACACTTTGTATAGAGGTGGTATATGTATTACCACTCACCTGAGTTGTAAGTGCCACGGCCAGCTGATCACCCCCCCAGCCTCCAACCGCCGCCCTCCCTCCAGTCTCCACCCGCCGTCCACCTTCCCGCCCAGCGCCCGCCCAGCGCCCGCCCATGTCGCAGCTCTCAACAGATAGCCAGGCTTCTCCAAGCCAAGATGAGCCATCAAACAGGGGTAGACAAGGTAGATGTCAGACGTGTGACCGGGTATGCTATATCCGGTTGAGTGACGATAATGTGCGCCTTCATTACCACAATGGAGCCAGGTGTTTAGATTCTGGGCGCCCTCCCAGGGAGAACACCAATCAACAGCCCACACCACCCGTAAGGCAAAACACCTCCCAGACCTTCATTCCCACAGAAAATTTATTAGAAGCTATCAAAGCAACATCGGCCAGAACCTTGCAACACATCCCTAAAGCAGCCCGCCCCCATGCAGCAGCCAAATTATCTGCCCTCCTGAGAAAGGTCAACGACTCTCCTGGAACGACCCAAGCATGGCACAACCTCCTAATGTTTGGCAACATATGTCTAGCCACCCCTGCAAGGAGAGACAAAACCTTAGCTGCCTCAGTCATCAAAGCTATAAATGATTTTCCCAGGGAGGACAACCAGGTGCGCCTTCCCACTCGCGCGAGAAACACCCACGGCAGGAAGAGCAACAGTGGCATATCCGAGACATCAAAAATCAGAACATCAGTCACCAAGAAAATAGAAGAAGGAAACACTATTGGCGAAATACGAGTCATCACCAGTGAGGACTCAATTGCCGACAGAGATGTCGCAACAGCTCAAGCCCTAAGGGAGAAACACCCACCCAGGGCTCCGCATGAGGACGACATTGTACAAGTGGGGGCTACCGGAGCAGAACCTCTCTGGGTGGCTGAATCTGTGGTCCATAAAGCAGCCATGTCCTTCCCTACAGGATCAGCAGGTGGGTTCACAGGACTAAAACCCAACCACCTCAAGCAAATGCTCAACCCTGCACTGGGTGACATTGCAAAGAACCTCTTGGTGGAACTAACCAGATTCACCAACACATGTCTAGCTGGCAACATACCAGCGTCCATAAGACCTATCTTTTTTTGGAGCATCTCTCTGTGCTCTAAAGAAAAAGGATGGAGGGATCAGGCCAATAGCTGTGGGCCATTCTCTCCGGCGTCTCGTCGCAAAGGCAGCTGCAAGAACAGTTAGTGATGCAGCGGCCAACATGCTGAAGCCAAAACAGCTCGGGTTTGGCATTCCACAAGGGTGTGAGGCGGCAGCCCATGCAGCTCGAGCCTTCATCGCCAACATCACAGACGAAAAGGCCCTTATCAAGCTAGATTTCAAAAATGCCTTCAATTTGGTGCGGAGGGATGCTGTACTCCGTGCGGTTCATAGTCATTTCCCTTCCCTCTACCCTTTTGTACATTCATGCTACAGTATGGATCTTAAGCTACTTTTTGGCGAACATGAAATTGACTCGCGAGAAGGCGTCCAACAGGGTGACCCCCTTGCTCCTCTCCTTTTCTGCTTAGTCATCAAACAAGTCACAGAGGTCCTGTCCAGCGAGCTTAACATCTGGTTCTTGGATGATGGTACCCTAGCTGGTTCCCAAGACTCACTCCTGGTGGACGTCAGAAAAATCCAGGAGCAAGGTGCAGTATTAGGCCTCACCCTGAACCCTTCTAAATGTGAAATAATATGTTCCAACCAGGGCATCGTAGAGAGAATAGAGGGTCTTCTGCCAAATATCCATAAAACTAAACCTGAAGACAGCACACTCCTAGGAGCTCCCCTGGGGTTGAAAACCATCGATGAGGTCCTTGATAAGAAAATCGCCGACCTTAAGAGGATGGATGGGAGGATTGAGGATATTGATGCTCATGATGCACTCTACCTCATCATCAGATGTGTGTCCCTCCCCAGGTTAACCTACTTTCTGAGGTGTTCACCATCTTACAGTAGCCAAAAACTAAGTGAGTATGACTGGTTACTGAAATCAATGCTAGAAAAAGCCCTTAACCTCTCTCTCGATGACCTACAGTGGAAACAAGCCTCTCTTCCCGTAAGACTTGGGGGCCTCGGAGTTCGAACAGCAACGCAAATCGCTGTTCCAGCCTTCCTGTCCTCCTTATCAGCATCCGACGACCTTGCCTGCCCACTTATATCAGCTGGCAGGTGTACATGATCCCAATTTTACATGCTGTGCCACAGAGTGGGCCTCTCGTGCAGGCCAATCACCTGAACCACCATCCCCAAAACCCACAAGCAATCCAGCTGGGATGGTCTCATTGTAGACCAAGTTGCTGCAGAGTGCCTGGGTGCTGCAACAACACAACACGACATTGCTCACCTCACAGCAGTAGCAGCACCACATGCAGGGGATTTCCTGTTAGGAACCCCAATGTCGGCAACTGGCACGCGTCTCACACCATACGCCCTCCGAATTGCTGTGGCCCTCCGCCTTGCTGCCCCAATCCACACCAGATATAGGTGTATTTGCGGCGAGGTGGTGGCTGACAGGTACGGCCACCATGGCCTACTCTGCCAAAGCACAGGGGGATGGCACTCGAGACACAGTGAAGTTAACGACATCATCAAGAGGAGCCTCACCACAGCTGGATGCCCAGCTGAAGGAGAGCCCCGTTACCTAACGCCCTGTAACTCTGATGCTCTTATTGGTCGCCCGGATATTATCACAGTGAACCCCTGGAAGAATGACAAGCAGTTGGTATGGGACTACACGGGCGTATCAACCCTGGCTAACACCTACATTAACCTCAGTGTTGCACAACCAGGTGGCTCTGACACCCACAAGGAAGCAGCCAAATCCCGTAAGTATAGAGAACTGGATCACCACTACAATTTTGTCCCCATTGCTTCTGAGACACTCGGCGCCTGGGGTAAAAGTGCTACCAGTTTTTTGAAGGAACTGGGTTCTAGGTTCATTGAAACAACAAGGGACCCGAGAGCTGCAAGCTTTCTTTTCCAGCGCCTCAGTGTGGCGATACAGAGGGGAAATGCGCACTGCATCCAGGGTTCCTGCCCGCCATCTGAGGAGCTGGAGGAACTCGACAACCTATGATAACCATCTTTGTAACCCATATGTAACTCCTTTTTTGTAACAAAGTTCAAATAAAGTAAATATATATGTGTACATATAAAAGAATGGGGGTGGTAGAAGATAATATTGGTGTTCAGTGAGAAACCACAAGGTCTCCTCTGAATACTTTTTATTTTCATCTCCGAGGCTATGGGTCCCCACATTGGCACTAGAGGTGGTACCCTCACAAATTTTTATATATATATATTTATATATATATATAGAAATATATATATATATATATATATATATATATATATATATATATATATATATATATATATATATATATATATATATATATATATATATATATATATATATATATATATATATATTATTAAATATGACCGAAAAAGTAAGATTAATAATTCTAACACGAATTTTCTCAATCTTTCGTACATTTCTTTTCACTGTTGGAGGTAAATCAAAAATCAATTCTCCAAAATTCATTTTTATTTCTAGTCTGACGCGACACGAGCGCGTTTTGTAAAACTTATTACATTTTCAAAGACTTTAGTTCACAAATACACAACTGAATAGAACTTACGCATCTCCGATTTTATATCTACATTTGAGTGAGGTGGAAGGGGTGATGTGGCATTAACACAAGACAGAACAAGAGGTGGTATTAATAGGGTATTAATTTCATCAACACAAGACAGAACACGAAACAATGGGTATTGAATAGAAGTGTTTGTAGAAAGCCTATTGGTCCATATTTCTTGATGCTTCTATATTGGAGCGGAGTCTAGAGGTGGGTAGAATATAGTTGTGCAATAATTGGCTGTTGATTGCTGGTGTTGACTTCTTGATGTGTAGTGCCTCGCAAACGTCAAGCCGCCTGCTATCGCTGTATCTATCGATGATTTCTGTGTTGTTTACTAGGATTTCTCTGGCTATGGTTTGGTTGTGGGAAGAGATTATATGTTCCTTAATGGAGCCCTGTTGCTTATGCATCGTTAAACGCCTAGAAAGAGATGTTGTTGTCTTGCCTATATACTGGGTTTTTTGGAGCTTACAGTCCCCAAGAGGGCATTTAAAGGCATAGACGACGTTAGTCTCTTTTAAAGCGTTCTGTTTTGTGTCTGGAGAGTTTCTCATGAGTAGGCTGGCCGTTTTTCTGGTTTTATAGTAAATCGTCAGTTGTATCCTCTGATTTTTGTCTGTAGGGATAACGTTTCTATTAACAATATCTTTCAGGACCCTTTCCTCCGTTTTATGAGCTGTGGAAAAGAAGTTCCTGTAAAATAGTCTAATAGGGGGTATAGGTGTTGTGTTAGTTGTCTCTTCGGAGGTTGCATGGCTTTTCACTTTCCTTCTTATGATGTCTTCGATGAAACCATTGGAGAAGCCGTTATTGACTAGAACCTGCCTTACCCTACAGAGTTCTTCGTCGACTTGCTTCCATTCTGAGCTGTGGCTGAGAGCACGGTCGACATATGCGTTAACAACACTCCTCTTGTACCTGTCTGGGCAGTCGCTGTTGGCATTTAGGCACATTCCTATGCTCGTTTCCTTAGTGTAGACTGCAGTGTGGAAACCTCCGCCCTTTTCCATGACTGTTACATCTAGAAAGGGCAGCTTCCCATCCTTTTCCATCTCGTAAGTGAAATGCAGCACGGAACTCTGCTCAAATGCCTCCTTCAGCTCCTGCAGATGTCTGACATCAGGTACCTGTGTAAAAATGTCGTCAACATACCTGCAGTATATGGCCGGTTTCAAGTTCATGTCGACTAAGACTTTTTGCTCGATGGTACCCATGTAGAAGTTTGCAAACAAGACACCTAGGGGAGAACCCATGGCGACCCCATCTACTTGCTTATACATGTGCCCATCCGGGCTCAAGAAGGGTGCCTCTTTAGTACAAGCTTGGAGTAGTTTCCTTAGAATATTTTCTGGTATGTCAAGAGGAGTACAGGCTGGATCACGATACACTCTGTCGGCTATCATTCCGATTGTCTCGTCCACAGGTACGTTGGTAAACAGCGATTCTACGTCCAACGAGGCTCTTATCCCTGTGGCCCGTGTGCCCCGCAGTAAGTCAACAAATTCCTTTGGAGACTTCAGGCTGAAGGCGCAAGGAACATAAGGAGTCAGCAGGCCGTTGAGTCGCTTCGCCAGTCTGTACGTGGGTGTGGGTATCTGGCTAATGATTGGCCGAAGTGGGTTTCCAGGCTTGTGTGTCTTGACATTTCCATACGCATATCCAGGTTTATATTCCCCAATGATCTTTGGCATGTGGAGTCCGGATTTCTTGGCGTTCACAGTTTCGATCAGTTTGTTGACCTTTGCTTTTAATTCAGCTGTAGTGTCCTTCATTACCCTTTGGAACTTAGTTTGGTCAGAGAGTATGATGTTCATTTTCTCCAGATATTCGTCGTTTTTAAGAATGACATATATTGGCGACTTGTCACCTCTCCTGACAACTATCTCCTTGTTCTCACGAAGGCTGCTACTTTAAGCTCGGGGGACAGTATGGTGCTTCTGTAATTGCCTCGATTCTTTCCTCCTTCTGCAATAAGTTCTGCTTGTAAGGTATCTTTGGTAGTGACCTTCTTTTGTGTCTCGAGGTCGAATATGTCGTCCAACAGAATTTCCAACTCTACTCTCCAAAAAACCCAGTATATAGGCAAGACAACATCTCTTTCTAGGCGTTTAACGATGCGTAAGCAACAGGTCTCCATTAAGGAACATATAATCTCTTCCCACAACCAAACCATAGCCAGAGAAATCCTAGTAAACAACACAGAAATCATCGATAGATACAGCGATAGCAGGCGGCTTGACGTTTGCGAGGCACTACACATCAAGAAGTCAACACCAGCAATCAACAGCCAATTATTGCTCAACTATATTCTACCCACCTCTAGACTCCGCTCCAATATAGAAGCATCAAGAAATATGGACCAATAGGCTTTCTACAAACACTTCTATTCAATACCCATTGTTTCGTGTTCTGTCTTGTGTTGATGAAATTAATACCCTATTAATACCACCTCTTGTTCTGTCTTGTGTTGATGAAATTAATACCGTATTAATGCCACCTCTTGTTCTGTCTTGTGTTAATGCCACATCACCTCTTCCACCTCACTCAAATGTAGATATAAAACCGGAGATGCGTAAGTTCTATTCAGTTGTGTATTTGTGAACTAAAGTCTTTGAAAATGTAATAAGTTTTACGAAACGCGCTCGTGTCGCGTCAGACTAGAAATAAAAATGAATTTTGGAGAATTGATTTTTGATTTACCTCCAACAGTGAAAAGAAATGTACGAAAGATTGAGAAAATTCGTGTTAGAATTATTAATCTTACTTTTTCGGTTATATTTAATAATATGTCTACAGGAAAGACTGCTACCAAAATATACTAATATATATATATATATATATATATATATATATATATATATATATATATATATATATATATATATATATATATATATATATATATATATTATTAAATATGACCGAAAAAGTAAGATTAATAATTCTAACACGAATTTTCTCAATCTTTCGTACATTTCTTTTCACTGTTGGAGGTAAATCAAAAATCAATTCTCCAAAATTCATTTTTATTTCTAGTCTGACGCGACACGAGCGCGTTTTGTAAAACTTATTACATTTTCAAAGACTTTAGTTCACAAATACACAACTGAATAGAACTTACGCATCTCCGATTTTATATCTACATTTGAGTGAGGTGGAAGGGGTGATGTGGCTTTAACACAAGACAGAACAAGAGGTGGTATTAATAGGGTATTAATTTCATCAACACAAGACAGAACACGAAACAATGGGTATTGAATAGAAGTGTTTGTAGAAAGCCTATTGGTCCATATTTCTTGATGCTTCTATATTGGAGCGGAGTCTAGAGGTGGGTAGAATATAGTTGTGCAATAATTGGCTGTTGATTGCTGGTGTTGACTTCTTGATGTGTAGTGCCTCGCAAACGTCAAGCCGCCTGCTATCGCTGTATCTATCGATGATTTCTGTGTTGTTTACTAGGATTTCTCTGGCTATGGTTTGGTTGTGGGAAGAGATTATATGTTCCTTAATGGAGCCCTGTTGCTTATGCATCGTTAAACGCCTAGAAAGAGATGTTGTTGTCTTGCCTATATACTGGGTTTTTTGGAGCTTACAGTCCCCAAGAGGGCATTTAAAGGCATAGACGACGTTAGTCTCTTTTAAAGCGTTCTGTTTTGTGTCTGGAGAGTTTCTCATGAGTAGGCTGGCCGTTTTTCTGGTTTTATAGTAAATCGTCAGTTGTATCCTCTGATTTTTGTCTGTAGGGATAACGTTTCTATTAACAATATCTTTCAGGACCCTTTCCTCCGTTTTATGAGCTGTGGAAAAGAAGTTCCTGTAAAATAGTCTAATAGGGGGTATAGGTGTTGTGTTAGTTGTCTCTTCAGAGGTTGCATGGCTCTTTCACTTTCCTTCTTATGATGTCTTCGACGAAACCATTGGAGAAGCAGTTATTGACTAGGACCTGCCTTACCCTGCAGAGTTCTTCATCGACTTGCTTCCATTCTGAGCTGTGGCTGAGAGCACGGTCGACATATGCGTTAACAACACTCCTCTTGTACCTGTCTGGGCAGTCGCTGTTGGCATTTAGGCACATTCCTATGCTCGTTTCCTTAGTGTAGACTGCAGTGTGGAAACCTCCGCCCTTTTCCATGACTGTTACATCTAGAAAGGGCAGCTTCCCATCCTTTTCCATCTCGTAAGTGAAATGCAGCACGGAACTCTGCTCAAATGCCTCCTTCAGCTCCTGCAGATGTCTGACATCAGGTACCTGTGTAAAAATGTCGTCAACATACCTGCAGTATATGGCCGGTTTCAAGTTCATGTCGACTAAGACTTTTTGCTCGATGGTACCCATGTAGAAGTTTGCAAACAGGACACCTAGGGGAGAACCCATGGCGACCCCATCTACTTGCTTATACATGTGCCCATCCGGGCTCAAGAAGGGTGCCTCTTTAGTACAAGCTTGGAGTAGTTTCCTTAGAATATTTTCTGGTATGTCAAGAGGAGTACAGGCTGGATCACGATACACTCTGTCGGCTATCATTCCGATTGTCTCGTCCACAGGTACGTTGGTAAACAGCGATTCTACGTCCAACGAGGCTCTTATCCCTGTGGCCCGTGTGCCCCGCAGTAAGTCAACAAATTCCTTTGGAGACTTCAGGCTGAAGGCGCAAGGAACATAAGGAGTCAGCAGGCCGTTGAGTCGCTTCGCCAGTCTGTACGTGGGTGTGGGTATCTGGCTAATGATTGGCCGAAGTGGGTTTCCAGGCTTGTGTGTCTTGACATTTCCATACGCATATCCAGGTTTATATTCCCCAATGATCTTTGGCATGTGGAGTCCGGATTTCTTGGCGTTCACAGTTTCGATCAGTTTGTTGACCTTTGCTTTTAATTCAGCTGTAGTGTCCTTCATTACCCTTTGGAACTTAGTTTGGTCAGAGAGTATGATGTTCATTTTCTCCAGATATTCGTCGTTTTTAAGAATGACATATATTGGCGACTTGTCACCTCTCCTGACAACTATCTCCTTGTTCTCACGAAGGCTGCCACTTTAAGCTCGGGGGACAGTATGGTGCTTCTGTAATTGCCTCGATTCTTTCCTCCTTCTGCAATAAGTTCTGCTTGTAAGGTATCTTTGGTAGTGACCTTCTTTTGTGTCTCGAGGTCGAATATGTCGTCCAACAGAATTTCCAACTCTACTCTCCAAAAAACCCAGTATATAGGCAAGACAACAACATCTCTTTCTAGGCGTTTAACGATGCGTAAGCAACAGGTCTCCATTAAGGAACATATAATCTCTTCCCACAACCAAACCATAGCCAGAGAAATCCTAGTAAACAACACAGAAATCATCGATAGATACAGCGATAGCAGGCGGCTTGACGTTTGCGAGGCACTACACATCAAGAAGTCAACACCAGCAATCAACAGCCAATTATTGCTCAACTATATTCTACCCACCTCTAGACTCCGCTCCAATATAGAAGCATCAAGAAATATGGACCAATAGGCTTTCTACAAACACTTCTATTCAATACCCATTGTTTCGTGTTCTGTCTTGTGTTGATGAAATTAATACCCTATTAATACCACCTCTTGTTCTGTCTTGTGTTGATGAAATTAATACCGTATTAATGCCACCTCTTGTTCTGTCTTGTGTTAATGCCACATCACCTCTTCCACCTCACTCAAATGTAGATATAAAACCGGAGATGCGTAAGTTCTATTCAGTTGTGTATTTGTGAACTAAAGTCTTTGAAAATGTAATAAGTTTTACGAAACGCGCTCGTGTCGCGTCAGACTAGAAATAAAAATGAATTTTGGAGAATTGATTTTTGATTTACCTCCAACAGTGAAAAGAAATGTACGAAAGATTGAGAAAATTCGTGTTAGAATTATTAATCTTACTTTTTCGGTTATATTTAATAATATATGTCTACAGGAAAGACTGCTACCAAAATATACTAATATATATATATATATATATATATATATATATATATATATATATATATATATATATATATATATATATATATATATATATATATATATGTGTATATGTGTTGTACCTAGTAGCCAGAACGTCGTACTCGGCCTTCTATGCATGGCCCGATTTGACTAATAAGCCAAGTTTTCCTGAATTAGTATATTTTCTCTATTTTTTTTCTTATGAAATGATAAAGCTATCTATTTCATTATGTATGAGTTCAATTTTTTTTTATTGGAGTTAAAATTAACGTAGATATATGACCGAACCTAATCAACCCTACCTAACCTAACCTAACCTAACCTATCTTTGTAGGTTAGGTTAGGTAGCCGAAAAAGTTAGGTTAGGTTAGGTAGGTTAGGTAGTCCAAAAACAATTAATGAAAACTTGGCTTATTAGGCAAATTGGGCCTTGCATAGTAGGCTGAGAGGTGCATTCTGGCTACTAGGTACGACATTATATATATATATATATATATATTAGTATATTTTGGTAGCAGTCTTTCCTGTAGACATATTTTATTAAATATGACCGAAAAAGTAAGATTAATAATTCTAACACGAATTTTCTCAATCTTTCGTACATTATGCTTCACTGTTGGAGGTAAATCAAAAATCACTTCTCCAAAATTCATTTTTATTTCTAGTCTGACGCGACACGGGCGCGTTTCGTAAAACTTATTACATTTTCAAAGACTTCACAAATACACAACTGATTAGAACTTGCGTTTCCCTGATTTTATATCTACATTTGAGTGAGGTGGGAAGGGTGATGTGGCATTACATTTGAGTAAGGTGGGAAGGATGATGTGGCATTAGAGGATATTAATAGGGTATTAAAATTATCAACACAAGACAGAACACGAAACAATGGATATTGAATAGAAGTGTTTGTAGAAAGCCTATTGGTCCATATTTCTTGATGCTTCTATATTGGAGCGGAGTCTTGAGGTGGGTAGAATATAGTTGTGCAATAATTGGCTGTTGATTGCTGGTGTTGACTTCTTGATGTGTAGCGCCTCGCAAACGTCGAGCCGCCTGCTATCGCTGTATCTATCGATGATTTCTGTGTTGTTTACTAGGATTTCTCTGGCGATGGTTTGGTTATGGGAAGAGATTATATGTTCCTTAATGGAGCCCTGTTGTTTATGCATCGTTAAACGCCTAGAAAGAGATGTTGTTGTCTTGCCTATATACTGGGTTTTTTGGAGCTTACAGTCCCCAAGTGGGCATTTGAAGGCATAGACGACGTTAGTCTCTTTTAAAGCGTTCTGTTTCGTGTCTGGAGAGTTTCTCATGAGTAGGCTGGCCGTTTTTCTGGTTTTATAGTAAATCGTCAGTTGTATCCTCTGATTTTTGTCTGTAGGGATAACGTTTCTATTAACAATATCTTTCAGGACCCTTTCCTCTGTTTTATGAGCTGTGGAAAAGAAGTTCCTGTAAAATAGTCTAATAGGGGGTATAGGTGTTGTGTTAGTTGTCTCTTCGGAGGTTGCATGGCTTTTCACTTTCCTTCTTATAATGTCTTCGATGAAACCATTGGAGAAGCCGTTATTGACTAGAACCTGCCTTACCCTACAGAGTTCTTCGTCGACTTGCTTCCATTCTGAGCTGTGGCTGAGAGCACGGTCGACGTATGCGTTAACAACACTCCTCTTGTACCTGTCGGGGCAGTCGCTGTTGGCATTTAGGCACATTCCTATGTTTGTTTCCTTTGTGTAGACTGCAGTGTGGAAACCTCCGCCCTTTTCCATGACTGTTACATCTAGAAAAGGCAGCTTCCCATCCTTTTCCGTCTCGTAAGTGAAACGCAGCACGGAACTCTGCTCAAATGCCTCCTTCAGCTCCTGCAGATGTCTGACATCAGGTACCTGTGTAAAAATGTCGTCAACATACCTGCAGTATATGGCCGGTTTCAAGTTCATGTCGACTAAGACTTTTTGCTCGATGGTACCCATGTAGAAGTTTGCAAACAGGACACCTAGGGGAGAACCCATAGCGACCCCATCTACTTGCTTATACATGTGCCCATCCGGGCTCAAGAAGGGTGCCTCTTTAGTACAAGCTTGGAGTAGTTTCCTCAGAATACTTTCTGGCATGTCAAGAGGAGTACAGGCTGGATCACGATACACTCTGTCGGCTATCATTCCGATTGTCTCGTCCAACCAACGAGGGACAACGTACCTGTGGACGAGACAATCGGAATGATAGCCGACAGAGTGTATCGTGATCCAGCCTGTACTCCTCTTGACATGCCAGAAAGTATTCTGAGGAAACTACTCCAAGCTTGTACTAAAGAGGCACCCTTCTTGAGCCCGGATGGGCACATGTATAAGCAAGTAGATGGGGTCGCTATGGGTTCTCCCCTAGGTGTCCTGTTTGCAAACTTCTACATGGGTACCATCGAGCAAAAAGTCTTAGTCGACATGAACTTGAAACCGGCCATATACTGCAGGTATGTTGACGACATTTTTACACAGGTACCTGATGTCAGACATCTGCAGGAGCTGAAGGAGGCATTTGAGCAGAGTTCCGTGCTGCGTTTCACTTACGAGACGGAAAAGGATGGGAAGCTGCCTTTTCTAGATGTAACAGTCATGGAAAAGGGCGGAGGTTTCCACACTGCAGTCTACACAAAGGAAACAAACATAGGAATGTGCCTAAATGCCAACAGCGACTGCCCCGACAGGTACAAGAGGAGTGTTGTTAACGCATACGTCGACCGTGCTCTCAGCCACAGCTCAGAATGGAAGCAAGTCGACGAAGAACTCTGTAGGGTAAGGCAGGTTCTAGTCAATAACGGCTTCTCCAATGGTTTCATCGAAGACATCATAAGAAGGAAAGTGAAAAGCCATGCAACCTCCGAAGAGACAACTAACACAACACCTATACCCCCTATTAGACTATTTTACAGGAACTTCTTTTCCACAGCTCATAAAACAGAGGAAAGGGTCCTGAAAGATATTGTTAATAGAAACGTTATCCCTACAGACAAAAATCAGAGGATACAACTGACGATTTACTATAAAACCAGAAAAACGGCCAGCCTACTCATGAGAAACTCTCCAGACACGAAACAGAACGCTTTAAAAGAGACTAATGTCGTCTATGCCTTCAAATGCCCACTTGGGGACTGTAAGCTCCAAAAAACCCAGTATATAGGCAAGACAACAACATCTCTTTCTAGGCGTTTAACGATGCATAAACAACAGGGCTCCATTAAGGAACATATAATCTCTTCCCATAACCAAACCATCGCCAGAGAAATCCTAGTAAACAACACAGAAATCATCGATAGATACAGCGATAGCAGGCGGCTCGACGTTTGCGAGGCACTACACATCAAGAAGTCAACACCAGCAATCAACAGCCAATTATTGCACAACTATATTCTACCCACCTCAAGACTCCGCTCCAATATAGAAGCATCAAGAAATATGGACCAATAGGCTTTCTACAAACACTTCTATTCAATATCCATTGTTTCGTGTTCTGTCTTGTGTTGATACTTTTAATACCCTATTAATATCCTCTAATGCCACATCATCCTTCCCACCTTACTCAAATGTAATGCCACATCACCCTTCCCACCTCACTCAAATGTAGATATAAAATCAGGGAAACGCAAGTTCTAATCAGTTGTGTATTTGTGAAGTCTTTGAAAATGTAATAAGTTTTACGAAACGCGCCCGTGTCGCGTCAGACTAGAAATAAAAATGAATTTTGGAGAAGTGATTTTTGATTTACCTCCAACAGTGAAGCATAATGTACGAAAGATTGAGAAAATTCGTGTTAGAATTATTAATCTTACTTTTTCGGTCATATTTAATAAAATATATATATATATATATATATATATATATATATATATATATATATATATATATATATATATATATATATATATATATATATATATATGTCGTACCTAATAACCAGAACGCACTTATCGGCCTACTATGCAAGGCCCGATTTGCCTAATAAGCCAAGTTTTCCTGAATTAATATATTTTCTCTAATTTTTTCTTATGAAATGATAAATCTAACCATTTCTTTATGTATGAGGTCAATTTTTTTTATTGGAGTGTAAATTAACGTAGATATATGACCAAACCTAACCAACGCTATCTAACCTAACCTAACCTATCTTTATAGGTTAGGTTAGGTTAGGTAGCGGAAAAAGTTAGGTTAGGTTAGGTTAGGTAGATTAGGTAGTCGAAAAACAATTAATTCATGAAAACTTGGCTTATTAGGCAAATTGGGCCTTGCATAGTAGGCTGAGAAGTGAGTTCTGGCTACTAGGTACGACATATATATATATATATATATATATATATATATATATATATATATATATATATATATATATATATATATATATATATATGTCGTACCTAATAATCAGAACGCACTTCTCAGCCTACTATGCAAGGCCCAATTTGCCTAATAAGCCAAGTTTTCCTGAATTAATATATTTTCTCTAATTTTTTTCTTATGAAATGATAAAGCTACCCATTCCATTATGTATGAGGTCAATTTTTTTTATTGGAGTTAAAATTAACGTAGATATAGGACCGAACCTAAGCAACCCTACCTAACCTAACCTAACATATCTTTATAGGTTAGGTTAGGTTAGGTAGCCGAAAAAGTTAGGTTAGGTTAGGTTAGGTAGGTTAGGATGTCGAAAAACAATTAATTCATGAAAACTCGGCTTATTAGGCAAATCGGGCCTTGCATAGTAGGCTGAGAAGTGAGTTCTGGCTACTAGGTACGACATATATATATATATATATATATATATATATATATATATATATATATATATATATATATATATATTATATATATATATATATTATATATATATATATATATATATATATATATTATATATATATATATATATATATATATATATATATTATATATATATATATATATATATATATATATATATATATATATATATATATATATATATATATATATATATATATATATATACATTAATATATATATATATATATATATATATATATTAATATATATATATATATATATATATATATATATATATATTATATATATATATATATTATATTTATATATTATATATATATATATATATATTATATATATATATTATATATATATATATATAATATATATATATATATATATATATATATATATATATATATATATATATATATATATATATGTCGTACCTAGTAGCCAGAACGCACTTCTCAGCCTACTATGCAAGGTCCGATTTGCCTAATAGGCCAAGTTTTCCTGAATTAATATATTTTCTCTAATTTTTTTCCTATAAAATGATAAAGCTACCCATTTCATTATGTATGAGGTAAAAAAAAATTTATTGGAGTTAAAATTAACGTAGATATATGACCGAACCTAACCAACCCTACCTTACCTAACCTAACCTATCTCTATAGGTTAGGTTAGGTTAGGTAGCCGAAAACGTTAGGTTAGGTTAGGTTAGGTAGGTTAGGTAGTCGAAAAAACATTAATTCATGAAAACTTGGCTTATTAGGCAAATCGGGCCTTGCATAGTAGGCTGAGAAGTGCGTTCTGGCTACTAGGTACGACATATATATATATATATATATATATATATATATATATATATATATATATATATATATATATATATATATGTCGTACCTAGTAGCCAGAACTCACTTCTCAGCCTACTATGCAAGGCCTGATTTGCCTAATAAGCCAAGTTTTCATGAATTAATTGTTTTTCGACGACCTAACCTACCTAACCTAACCTAACCTAACTTTTTCGGCTACCTAACCTAACCTAACCTATAAAGATAGGTTAGGTTAGGTTAGGTAGGGTTGGTTAGGTTCGGTCATATATCTACGTTAATTTTAACTATAATAAAAAAAAATTGACCTCATACATAATGAAATGGGTAGCTTTATCATTTCATAAGAAAAAAAATAGAGAAAATATATTAATTCCGGAAAACTTGGCTTATTAGGCAAATCGGGCCTTGCATAGTAGGCATAAAAGTGCGTTCTGGCTACTAGGTACGACATATATATATATATATATATATATATAGCTAATAGCTAGAACACACTTCTCGGCCTACTATGCAAGACCCGATTTGCCTAATAGGCTGAGTGATTTTCTTTATTTTCATTTTTTTCCAATTAGTTTATTTGAATTATTATTATTATATTATAATAACAAATTATTGTTTGGTCTGTGGAGATATAGAGATTGTCTGGTTTGCCGACTCAAAAAGACGCAACATATAATTGTCACTATGAGAAGCATTCCATGTCAAGATATTGTGACAGTAAACATTGATGAATTCTGTAATGCCAGTCACAAAATATTAAAAAAAAAAAAAATGTTAAACTGCAAAAGGTGTATTCACAGTGAGATAAACTGTAGGATAAAGCAGAGGGAAAGAACATTTAAAAATTCTTTACTCTGATAAAAATATGAATTTAAACAAATTACAAACAATATCCTGGCTTGGCTTTAATACAAAATGTGCAAAACAAACAAGATGAATAATCAAATTTACGTTACGTTAAGGTGCAAAATAAAATATGGTGCGGAATACTGTGAGTCAAACTAAATAGCTCTGTTACCACACAGAGGTATGTCAACAGGTCTACTCAACAGGAGTAATCAGGAGTAATCTGAATCTTGGAGAGCTTAGTAGCCCTATTTATACAGAATATCGGCCGAGCAGATGACGTTGATGTCTTCTTTAACTATGAACTTTTTTTTTTTATTTTTTTATTTTTACATGCGAATAAATACAATACAATAAATATAATAAAATAAGAAACCAATAACAAACAATCAGACAACAAAAAAATACAAAAGCACAAAGCAAATTAACACAAAGTAACACAAATACACTAAATAACGGCCTGAAGGGCCGACAACAAAATCACAACAATGAACATAAACACAATGAAACACAGGAAAAAGAAACAACAATACTGGACAGAAGGGTAACGGAAATACAATAAATACAACAAAACAACAGTCATGAAAAACACAACACCGGCCTGAAGGGCGCACAATAGGTACAATACATTGCAAACAAACCACAGGTCACAGCAAGCACACAGACTACTCAAATTGTTCATACTTATCCGGCCACTCCGCCGCCGGGAACCGAACACAATACGCCTCCCACAGAAACATGACGTCATCCGGAACAGGCACAGTATTAACAGTATGAGGATCAGGCATCAACTCCGGCACACCCACAGCAAAACACCGAGCCTGTTGTACCCAGATGGAAGAAAGGCACCACGGAACAGGACGCATGCGAACAATAATGTCAAACCGCAAAGGATGCTGCGCATCATGTGCCACTCCGGAGGCCATGACGAGAGGGAGAGGCTCCTTCCCACGAGGCCGGGCAATGGGCAGCGCACTGGGAGCCTCCTCGGCCGCCTCACAGTGCTCTGCGTCAACCACCGGACGTTGTTCCTGCTGGGACCCCCCACGCTTGGCATCCTTCTTCAGTACCAGCTTGATGCCTCGGTGCGCACCAGAACTCTCACCATCCACGTCAGTAAGGAGCAACCACCCCCCACTGCGGAGAACCTTCTGCAGGAGAAAGAACAGGAGGTAAATCATAGGTACAAACATCGTCAACAGCAGACACATGGACGTCAGCCACCACCAGCGTCGTAGAGCGCGAAGCGCCCGGAGGCGCCACATCATCTCCCGAAGCTCCCCCTGCGTCGTAGTCCTCCGCATCAGCCCAAGCAGTAGAAGAACGCCTGGACCGCTTGGGCACTGGCCGCACATCCTCACAGCCGGAGGCGGACCCAGAACCACGGGCCTCACGAACCGGGCGAACCGACGCCCGTCGCAGAACGGCAGCAGCCTCCACCACAGGGGGAACCGGACCACACACAACAGGAGGCACCGCAGCCACCCCAGCACCCAGCACAGGAGGAACCCGAGGGGAGGACGCAGGGCCAGAGTCCACAGTCGAAGACGAGGAAGCCGACGGCGACGCTCCACAGGGATCACCAGGAAGGTCCAAGGGAACAGCAGGGCCAGAGACATGGTCAGGAGGAACATCCGACGGCACCGCAACACCCGGAGGAGGGTCTGCAACAACCGGGGGAACGTCGGGTGACACTGGGGAAGCCGCAGCAGCGAACGGGACGCTCACCTCCTCACCCCCGGAGTCCTCCTCCAGAGGGAGCGGCGGGAAATCCTCCTCACGGAACAAGTTCACAGGAGCGACCGGATCAGCAGTACACCCGGCAGCCTGATGCCCCAACAAGCCACACCGGAAGCAAGTACGGGGTTGCCGGGCATAAAACACACGCACGTAGTACCCCAACAGTCGGAAAGAGCACGGTATGTCCGACCTCAGTCGCATTCCGAGGGTCCGAATGTTGGTCTTCACACCCGAATACGTGCCAGACGACAGTGAGTTCATCCGCACACTGACGATGGAGCCGTACTTCTGGAAGAATCGCCGGAGGAGAGTCTCAGGAAACTCCATGGGGGCGCCATGAACACTGACATACGTCACAGCACCACTACAGTCTGAAATGGTCACAGACCCGGTGCCGTCCTGTAGCTGCAAAGTACGTCCCTCGTACCTTCGTAAGGAAGCACGGTACACCGCCTCACCCACAAACTTGACAACAACACGGTGAGTAGTTACCAGCTCAATGCCATATACGTCCCCAACCGGGACACGAAGCATGTCACTCAATACCACGTCCACCAGCGGGTATCCAGCACGGCTAGTAAACTCCAATCCGATGGAGTTTACCCTCACGACAGGGGGAAGATGGCCGCCCATCGTAAAAGTGCCACGTCCACACCTTTTAACTATTAACTGGCTGTTAAACTGCTTGTTACGGAGGGCGTGGCCTCCCAGCGAACCAGGTGCGAGGTGGGGGAGACGGACAGTGGGGGGGGGGGGGGGGGGTAGACTGGTGGTATTGTCAAGACGTCTGGATTTTTTTTTTTTTTTTTTAATTTTATTAATGAAATATACAAACGTATAGCACAATATACATGAACAGAAGAACAAGAACATTACAACAAAACATAAGCAGAAACACAGGCATAAAAGAGAACATTGCAGTTCAAGACCCTAGAAACTCCAGGGACATTAGTCCAAATACAAAATGAAACATAATAATGGACATACAACAAACGGACGCATTACGGACATGGAAAGACACAACAAACATACACAGAATAAACCAGACACTCACACATATACAAAATTTTAGTTTTATAAAAGAAATACACAATATACAAGTCAGACAATAGAAAACAAACATACATACATACAGGACAAACATAACAAAGTACGGAAACACGGATGCAAACTAAACATACACAACAAAATCCAAGAAATAAAACACAAAATATGGCACAATGAGAAAACCCAGAAACGGGCACTGGAGGGTACACACACACACACACAAACAAACAAAAAAACAGTACCTTACAAATAAATAACACGACATAAATAACATAAAACAGTCACATCCACAAAAAACGGAAGTACAGAAATACAGACAGTAAACACAAAACAAGCCCATCCCAACAACCCAAACTCAGGTGCAGATTAGTACATAACAACAACAGGCCTCATAAACCACCGACACAGAGGCATAAGTACAGAGCTACAGGAAACAACAAAAAATAAAAAAAAACATGTAAAGACATAAACAGGGAAATACAGAGATAACAAACACAACAATGCCGCACACCTCATAAAGCAATGTCACAAGGACAAGATAATAAACACACACACACAAGCGACATACACAACCACACCGCCCGCCACCCCAAGGCAATACACAGGGCGAGCGCAACGACACGAAAGAAATAACACCAAACACCCACAACCGCACACAACCACAACACAAACACACACACCAAATGCAAAGCACAAAACATACAAGAAAACAAGCCACAAATGGGCAAGAACAACACCCACACCACCCACACGCACAGACAAGGACACCCACCTGTGCACGCAGGCACCGGGGAAACATCACGCACAACACCGACAGAAATCAAACACACCAATAAACCAATCACTCATACTTCTCCGGGTACTCCTGAGCAGGAAACCGTAAACAATAAGCCTCCCAAACAAGTTGGTCACTTTCAGGAATCGGGCACCCAGGAGCTGCAGTAGGCCGAGGCATCGAATTTGGCACTCCCGTGACAAAACACTGCACTCGTGGAACCCAGATGGTAGAAGGGCACCAGGGAACAGGACGCACCAAGTCAGTACACTTAAAAGTCGTAGTTGCTGTAGATCCGTCGAGCACCTCGCCGGTCGACAGGACAAAAGGGACGGGTTTCCCCCGAGGACGCTGGACACGGGCGCACACTGGGAAGCACATCTGACTGCACGGCAGGGCACACACCGGCCCGCCCACTAGGGCGTGCACACCGTTCGGTGTCAGGAACCGCACCGAGACCCGTGGAGGGTGGCTCTGCAGGGGCCCCAGAGCCCCTACCAACTGGAACAGGAGCAGAGGCCCCCCGCCTCACATCCTTCGTCAACACCACCACAAGGTCGCTCTTACTAGGGGCAACAGCCCACTGAGGGGGAGTCACCAGCAGGAGGCACAGCATCCAACTCAGAAGGCACCACAGGAGGCAACACAGCGTCGGCCATATCATCACCCTCCATTACATCACGCTCCTCTGCCCACGACCGGCTTGGTGACGCACCCCGAGCCGAGCGACGGCGCTTAAAAGGAGGCTGCTGATCGTCGGAGCTGTCACCCCCAACAAGCGGTGTCCCAGAAGAACCATCGACAGGCGGCCCCAAATTCGGGGCAGCACGGTCACGCAGAACAGCAGCCTCAACAACACGGGGCAAAAAGCCACCACCAGGAACGGAGACCGGAGTCGGAGAAGGAAGAGACAACAGGCGGGAGGGAAGATGTCAGCACACGTGAGGTATCCAGGGAGGGCGACCGAACATGCAGAATAGAAGAGGTACTCGTCAACGAGGAAACTCCCAGAGGCGAAGAGGCAGAGGACGTGGGTGGAGACACACATACCACCGCACCGTCAGCCCCGGGTAGCACATTGCCTCCAGCAGGAGACGCAGGCACCACCCCTACAGCATCCCCCAAGGCCATCGGATGCGGATGCACCTCCACAGTCACCGAACGATGAAGGTCCGAAACAGGCGCCCCCAGGTCCCCCGAGTTCACCGGCGGGGCAGACACATCCGGTCCAGACGTAGCGACATCCGGAACCGCCGCGGGATCCACACCAGGCACTTGCACAGAGCGAGAATCCGCCGGGGAGTCCACACGCACAGATAAGCGAGGAAAATCATCCTCTAGGAAAACTAAAGGGGCTTCTGTATGAGGAGCGTCACAACCGGCCACGACGTGGCCCTCAGCACCACACCGGAAACACGTTCGGGTCTACCCCTGATAGAAAGTCCTCAGAGACAGCCCACGATACGAGACCCTGGGCAGTATAGGGCTTGTGAGCCGCATGACAAGCGTGCGTGAACCCAGCCGGACCCCCTTCAGTCGGCCCGCACTCAAAGTGTTGATCCGGTGCTTCACCACCGACCCAAACTGCGTAAACAAGGCCATGAGGGCCGCCTCGGGGAAGGTCACCGGCACGCTGTGAATACTCACAAACGTCAAGGGCCCCCAGGGATCCGAGATCTCTACAGACACAGCCGAGGCCGGGAGAGGAAGTGTGCAGCCATTCCAGCGGGCCACAAACTCCCGGTATACATGTGACGTGGTGAATGACACCGCAACACGGGCGGGCGACAACTTCTCTGAGCGCAGGAGCTCGGGGACGTCAACACGGAGGACGTCGAGGAGGGACACTTCAACAACGGGCCAGTCCACATCAGTAGAAAAATCCAACCGCACTGTGTCTATTCTTTGAATACGGCTAGTACCAGCCCCGTCCATATTGGCAGGTGGGGCCCCGACCAGCGGGAGCTCCACACCCCCCCACAGCAACCACCACTAAGCAATGGCAGACGACCACTGACAGCCAGAGCTCAACGTCTGCACCCTCTAGTGGCGCAGCCAGCACTCATGCAAGCCGAGTTGGTAGCGATCAGACGTCTGGAAGTAGTTGTTGTTGTTGTTCTTGGCTGCAGTTCTTGATTATATAGATTTGAATGAGTAGAATAGGTGATAATGGAGTAGGCCGAATCTCTTCCTAGAGATTTTACCATGACAATATAAACTGCATAATTCTTAAGATTGCCTCTGAGCTTTGTTGATTGCAAACGCCAATCGAATTGGAAATTACAATATCTTAAATTGAAATGCCATATCTGTTGGAATCATAGAAATGCGAGGAGTGAGGACATCTTCACCTTTCAAAGGTCCTTTCAAGAGTGTTGCTTCTGCAACGTTGTTGGTTAATTTTTTTACTTCAGGGCACAAGGCGTTGCAAAGTTTTAGCTTATTGATATTTTGCAACATGATAATTGGCACGCAAATTTTCCATTGCCGTACGTGTGATGGTATCCCTGGCAGATCGAGTGAATTAAAAAAACCTGTTGGATAACTAACCGCTTCATCTGCTTCCTTATCAGTTTCGACGGACTTGTATCGAGAAATTACAGGTAATGTTTGCCTGAAATCTCCTGCAAGCAATATTAATGCATTCCCAAATGGTCTGATGTTTCCACGCAAATCTTGCAATGATCGATCAAGAGCCTCGAGCGATTTTTTGTGGGCCATTGTGCATTCATCTCAAACAATAGGTTTACATTAGTGTAATACTTTTCCCACGCCGGATGCTTTGGAAATGTTGCACGTGGGAGTTTCAATGAATTACATGTTCAATGGCAGTTTTATAGCCGAAGTAGCAGTACTTCCACCTGGTAACAATGTCGCAGCTATTCCGGATGATGCAAGAGTTAAGGTTATGCCATTTTGGGATCGAAAAGGCTGCCAGAATCAATCGAATTAGGACGGATTTACAGTTCCTCCTGGCGCATCTAAGAAGATTTCTCCAAACCCGTTATTGACCGTTTGAATTATTTGATTGTTAATGACTTTTCGCTTAAGCGTTAGCTTAGGAATATTTGATTGCACATACGACAACAGATCACTAATGTAATAATTTGGTTCACAACGCAATTCTACATTGAATGAAGCAGCAGCAGATCGATTCAGTGATGGCATTTTCAATTGATTTAGAACCTTGTTCGCGATTTCTAAGCACAAATATTCAATCATTATCAACGCTTCATTGTAGATTTCTGCTGTGAAATCCATTTTCATATTTGAATTTTTCTTGCGTATTTGACGGATAATATCTTCAGCCATGTGCGATTTATATTTCTCCCATAACTCTGTTCGAGATGAAGGAGTACAGGCGGTCAATATGATTGCAAACAATGAAATAATTTGATTTGGTTTGACGTGTTGGACGCATCATTAATGCATACATCTTAGTGTCAGTCGATCTCCAATAAGTTCAGAGCTTGTCATGTACTACGGAAAGTGGCATGTGTTACGTCGTTGACAAATCTCAATGGCTGGACAGACTTCCCGGGCGTATTTATCTACAGCATGTGAAGAAAGAAGCATTCATCCTGATTAGGATGCATAGTGTACAGTCTGCCTTTCGAAGTTTATTTGAATAAGACAGGTTGTCCGTCGAACCACACTCCTCGTTTGGGTCGTTCAAATGATTTTCTACTGACATTCCATGTGTAATATGTAGGCACTTCCGAATACAGCAGTGTTTTCGCCAACCCGTCATTTTGACATAATGTGAAGAAAGCAGTTAACGTTGTTGTAGCTGGTGGATTCTGTGACGGTGTTCCCCCCCTTATATTTCTCCCACGCCTGCTGTAAGAGTCATGTCCACTTTACCCGAGCGTTCTCTACGTCGCAGGCATCAGTTTGATATATGTGGGAGAGTGTAGTGTTCTCGAGGTGGCGAGAAATTCGTGAAAGAAAAGTATTTTGGCCTGTGGTATAGGCCCTTTAGGAAGCCAATATGGCGTGGGCTCCTCCGTTTTGCAGCCAAAACTGTGTGACGTCAGTGGCACCAGATTGGTCACAGACAGCGATGTGGCACAGGGACCAAATGAAAACCTCCCTTGGCAAATATGACGTCACGAAGGCAGGGGGGTCCGGTCATAGCGCCTCAGCGGCGCCATCAGTCTGACACGACACGTCAAGGTGGACGGATGTGTGAAGGTTGATCCTGTCAATCTGAAAGTAATACGCCAGTCCCGTGGATCTTACGCATCACCCGTAGTCTGCCAGTACGCCGGGAAGTCTTCCTTCATTCCATGTGTGGACCGAAGAGGGAATTGATGGAGTATTGAGTATCAAGTGCTCCAGGGTCGGGTGCTGTGCAGGTGAAGTCTAGGCAGTATCGTCTGGGACGTCTGATAGCTTCACAGTGACGACGTAGCGGCTGGGCCAGTCCACTGGGAAGCAGTGAAAGAAGACACTAATTGGGAATCCAAACGACTGCAGCCGAGACGTAGGTAGGCAGCCGTAGGTGGGAGGAGAAGTTGACGGCCGGGAGACCGACTCCAACCCTACAAGACGTGGAAGAGGAGCAGGGACCCGCGGAGGACAGAACACGGAGACGACGCGTTTATTTTGGGACGCTGATTGAGTTCCTGGAGGACACGACAGGGTGTGTGTGGGGGCATTCCCTACACGAGGCAGGAGCCTGGACCAGGAGCTACAACTCAACTCTCACCGGAGGATAGGTGGAAGTAGGTGATTCTAGTTTCCCTCCCAATTCCCCTTTAGTCAGCTATATTATTTAGCCAGAGTATTTTGTATGTCATGAGCAAGGCTCAGCTATGTCACAGTAAGGCACAAGCAGAGTGGGGCTACATAGAGCACTCACGGTATTTATTATTATTATTGGTGTGTGCAGGCACCCGGAGTAATTGATGAATTTACTGTGTTGATAATGTCTTTCATGAGACTTTAATATGATCATTTAGTGAGAGAATATATATATATATATGTACCAGTATTTGGTGTTAGGCTATGTGCCCAGTAACTATATTATTACCATTATTGATATCTATGATTTATCTATATATATATATATATATATATATATATATATATATATATATATATATATATATATATATATATATATATATATAATATATATATATATGTCTATGCTTGTGAATTGAATAACCATTCATGTGTGCAGTGATCAATTGAATATTCGCCCACGAAAGGAATTACTGAGAACTCCAGTAATATATATTTGCATGCGTTATCATTAAATGGGGTGCAGTGTGTTATACCATGATAGTGAATTATTGTGTCCATTAATATAGAAATGTTTGATTGAGCTCAAGATCAGTGCAGCGGAGTATTTACGTTCTATTGCTATTGATATTGTGTTGTTTGAACATTTAGTGATCCTTGAGAATTTAAAGAAACAGGCGCCTCATGCCAGGCAAACAGATAAACGAACATTCGCGTGGTTGGAGTCGCCCAGCTGATTTTGACATTGACGTGAGGGGGAGCATTGCCAGCTTGGCGTTTTCATGATTATTTGTCAGAACGAGCGACTTCCGCATGAAATAGCTGTTTGCTTATTGATATAATTATGTGATGTCTAGAGTTTTAAGTAAAACACAAAATACATTGGCGTTTGTATCATTCCCTCCATGTTTCTTGTGGCTATATAATACATGAAAGGAAATAGAGTGATAGGAATAAATACCTGCCTGATATCAGATCTATTGAGTGTGTTCTTGCCACTGCTACCACAATTCAACAAAACCACTGACGTGTTACTGGACACGGGAAACACCAGCTGGTGACCATGTGGTTAGTAGTAGAGCCTAGTGTCGGGGCGGGCACACAGCTGTAAAGAGAACAAGCAGTGTTCTCACTCATTCTCGATCAGAGGCCGGTTGGGATTGACTGGGATACTCTCCTGGCGTACAGTGGCGCCGCGAGGATAGAGTGAAGACCCGCTGGGCTACGGTGAGTGACCTTGGGTATACTGTTACTCGCTCCTCTTATGGTGAACCCTGACAATTCATAGCTGTTTGTTGTACATTGGCAGCTATGAAATATAACGTGTTTTCCATTTTCTTGTTATCAAAACATAAACAAAAAATACATACAAAATATTTCAATTCAAATGCAGATCAATCGAAACAGTTCAATTTCACCACCAATTGCACTAAAAAATAAGAAGAACAGTTAAAAAACGAAATAAAAAACAATGAAAAAAGAAACAAATAAGCTATACCCACGAAATGAACAGCATGTTAAACAACACAGCTCAATTCCAACACAACGTCACATAAAATAATTAAATCAAAATGAAAATAAATCAAAATCTATGAAAATTCAATTTATCAATGCAATCAGAATCAATGAAATGGAATCGTAACATATTTTGTACTTCGTGTGTTGCTCTTACGTCCTAAAGGTAACGCCGTTTTTTAAAAAAAAAACATGTTTTTTCCTGTCACAGATGAAACATGTATAGCAGGTATATAAAAACTCTCGACTATTCGAATGCAATGTTGTGTCAAAATTTCAAAGCAATCAGTAAAGAGGTTTCGAAGATTTCGTTCACATAAACAACACACGAAAAACACAGTTCTTAAAAAAAACATGTTTTTTCCCGATGATGATTTTTTTTTTTTATCACATCTGTGATATGTATTATATAGATATCACAGATGTGATATCTATATAATATGTATGTAAAAATCTGCTCGGATGCATAGGGAAGGTTGTGTGAAAATTTCAAGGCAATCAGTGAAGAACTTTCGGAGATTAGCGATTTTAAATTTTGAACAAACGAACATTTCCATTTATATATATATATATATATATATATATATATATATATATATATATATATATATATATTGTGACGATAATCTCTTTCAAGAGAGATTGAGCCTGCTCTTCCCTACTCAAGTTACGTCCAGTTAACACGTATAAGATGCTACATTCAAGATACGTCACCGGTAGCACAAAACGTTTTGACCAGGAGGCAAAACGTACCCAAGATCCCCCCTACTCCACACACCCTCCTCGCCAGCTTGTCGTCAACCAGCAAACTACCGATTCCAGCCTGCCTGCTCCTGATTGGTGACTCGCCGACCGCGCACCTGCACACTGCACCTCCGTGCCATCTACCTGAATCGACGTCGGAGCCCTGACCAGCTATCAACTTCAGAATATTCTTTGTGCTCTTAGAGTTGACATCTCTCTCTGGCATACTAAGCTCACTGGCTTGTATACGAAGGGAGGTTTCAGCAATAGCCAATATTCTCCGCACCATTTTACCCTTTCACCTTTATACTATTATGTCTCACATTGTCTTTGCATTTATCTTTGTTATTTAATTGTATTTTTCATTCACCCGAGATTTTTATTTTCATTTATTTTCATTTATGTTTAAAGTAAATATATTAAAGTTTCATTGTTCATACTTTGTGTTTTACGTGTTCCTCCCTCTCACTTACCAGAGACAACAGGCAAGCAGTCTATCTTTCTGTTTTATGTGTGACCAGGCATTGACACTTGCCATTGGAGGACTGCCGAACATCTACACTCCAACACTTTCCCGTCACAATATATATATATATATATATATATATATATATATATATATATATATATATATATATATATATATATATATATATATATATATATATATATATATATATATATGCATACATATATATTACTATATTTTGGTTTATTTTGGTAGAATATTTTTGATATTCTTCATTGTAAATATATGTTGTTAAATGTGTCCAAAAAAGTAAGATTAATAATTCTAACCCGAATTTTCTCAATATTTCTTATGTTTCTTTTTACTGTCGATGGTAATTGAAAAATGAATTCTCCAAAATTCATTTATATTCTTAGTCTGACGCGACGCTTGAACGCGTTTCGTAATAACTTATTACATTTTCAAAGACTTTAATTTACACACACACAACTGTAACCTGAAAACACTAAACAGAGTATCACTTATGCTAACACTGAATAGCTTGTCTTATATACTCGCATTTGGGTGAGGTGATATGTTGCAACAGTTTTGGATGAGGTGAACAAACTTTTGACCAACACAAGACAGAACACGGGACAATGGGTATAAATTGGATAAATGAGAGGGAAGAATGGAAGTAACTGCAAAGGGCCTATTGGCAAATACTTCCTCTTGATGCTTCTATATTGGTACAGAGTCCTGAAGTGGGTAGAATATAGTTGTGCATTAATTGGCTGTTGATTGCTGGTGTTGACTTTTTGATGTGTATTGCCTTGCAGATGTAAAGCCGCCTGCTATCGCTGTAACTATCGATGATTTCTGTGTTGTTTGTTAAGACTTCTCTGGTGATGTTCTGGTTGTGGGAAGAGATTATATGTTCCTTAATGGAGCCCTGTTGCTTATGCATTGTTAATCGCCTGGAAAGAGATGTTGTTGTCTTGCCTATATACAGAGTTTTTTGGAGCTTACAGTCCCCAAGTGGGCATTTGAAGGCATAGACGACGTTGGTCTCCTTTAAAGCATTCTGGTTTGAGTCTGGAGAGTTTTTCATGAGTAGGTTGGCCGTTTTCTTGGTTTTATAGTAAATCGTCAATTTTATCTTCTGATTTTTGTTTGAAGGGATAACGTTCCTATCAACAATATCTTTCAGGACCATTTCCTCCGTTTTATGAGCTGTGGAAAAGAAGTTCCTGTAAAATAGTCTAATAGGGGGTACAGGTGTTGTGTGAGTGGGCTCTTACGAGTTGCATGGCGTTTCACCTTCCATCATATGATGTCTTCAACGAAACCATTGTAAAAGCCGTTGTTGACTAGGACCTGCCTTACCCTACAGAGTTCTTCATCGACTTGCTTCCATCCTGAGCTGTGGCTGAGAGCACGGTCGACATAAGCGTTAACAACACTCCTCTTGTACCTGTCTGGGCAGTCACTGTTGGCATTGAGGCACATTCCTATGTTTGTTTCCTTAGTGTAGACTGCAGTGTGGAAATCTCCGCTCCTTTCCATGACTGTTACATCTAGAAAGGGCAGCTTCCCATCCTTCTCCATCTCGTAAGTGAAACTCAACACAGAATTCCGCTCGAATGCCTCCTTCAACTCCTGCAGACGTCTGACATCAGGTACCTGTGTAAAAATGTCGCCAACATACCTGCAGTATATGGCAGGTTTCAAGTTCATGATAACTAAGACATTCTGTTTGATGGTAACCATGTAGAAGTTCGCAAACAGTACACCTAGTGGAGAACCCATGCCGATTCCATCTATTTGCTTATACATGTACCCATCCGGGCTCAAGAAGGGTGCCTCTTTAGTACTAGCTTGGAGTAGTTTCCTTAGAATGTTTCCTGATATGTCAAGAGGAGTACAGGCCGGATCACGATACACTCTGTCCGCTATCATCCCGATTGTTTCATCCACAAGTACGTTGGTAAACAGTGATTCTACGTCCAACGAGGCTCTTATCCCTGTAGCCCATGTTCCCCGCAGTAAGTCAACAAATTCCTTTGGAGACTTCAGGCTGAAGGCACAAGGTACATAAGGAGTCAGCAAGCCATTGAGTCGCTTCGCCAGTCTGTACGTGGGTGTGGGTATCTGGCTGATGATTGGCCGAAGTGGGTTTCCAGGTTTATGTTTCTTGACATTTCCATACGCATACCCAGGTTTGTATTCCCCAATAATCTTTGGCAGGTGGAGTCCGGATTTCTTGGCGTTCACAGTTTTGATCAATCTGTTTACCTTTGCTTTCAATTCGGCTGTAGTGTCCTTCGTTATCCTTTGGAATTTAGTTTGGTCAGAGAGTATGAGGTTCATTTTCGCCAGATATTCGTCTTTTTTAAGAATGATGTATATTGGCGACTTGTCACCTCTCCTGATGACTATCTCCTTGTTCTCACGAAGGCTCTTAGCTGCTGCTTTGAGCTCGAGGTCTCGAGGTCGAATATGTCGTCCAACAGGATCTCCTACTCCACTTTCCGGGCCATCTCACTTGGTCTGGACATAACGTGACAGTTTATACCCAGATTTAGGAGAGTGACTTGGTCCTCAGTGAGGTTGATTCCAGCAAGGTTCAGGAAGCCATCTCTTGGTCGTGGAATCGCCATAGGTCCTCCATATAATGTTGTTAGATTCTTGATTATCCACAGCACCGAAACCAGGATAATCAAGATACTAACAACATTATATGGAGGACCTATGGCAATTCACACCCCAGAAGTGACTCGAACCCATACTGCCAGGAACAACAATGCAACTGGTGTGTACAGGACACCTTAATCCACTCGACCATCACGACCAGTCAAAAGCTGATGGTAGCCGAGGCTATTTTGCCCATCAACCTGCCGGCACTCTGATGATAATCTTGGGCATAGTATTTTATCAAATCACCTCATTCTTTGGGGCACACGTGAAGAACACAAATGCGAACAAGCCTGAATGGTCTCCAGGCATATATGCAACTGAAAACTCACACCCCAGAAGTGATTTGAACCCATACTGCCAGAAGCAATGCATCTGATGTACAGGATCCCTTAACCACTCGACGAACATGACCGGACAAAAGAGTATGGTAGCCGAGGCTAATTCCCATCCCCCTGCCGGCATTCTTGTTGGTAATCTTGGGCATGGCATTTTATCAAATCACCTCATTCTTTGGGGCACACGTGAGGAACACAAATGCGAACAAGCCTGAATGGTTCCCAGGACTATATGCAACTGAAAACTCACACCCCAGAAGTGACTTAAACCCATACTGCCAGAAGCAATGCATCTGCCAGGCATATATGCCTGGAGACCATTCAGGCTTGTTCGCATTTGTGTTCCTCAAGTGTGCCTCAAAGAATGAGATGATTTGATAAAATGCCATGCCCAAGAATACCAACAGAGTGCCAGCGGGGGATGGGATTAAGCCTTGGCTACCATCCTCTTTTTTCCAGTCGTGTTGGTCGAGTGGTTAAGGGATCCTGTACATCAGATGCATTGCTTCTGGCAGTATGGGTTCGAGTCACTTCTGGTGTGTGAGTTTCAGTTATATATATATATATATATATATATATATATATATATATATATATATATATATATATATATATATATTTATATAATGTCGTACCTAGTAGCCAGAATGCACTTCTCGGCCTACTATGCAAGGCCCGATTTGCCTAATAAGCCAAGTTTTCCTGAATTAATATATTTTCTCTAATTTTTTTTCTTATGAAATGATAAAGCTACCCATTTCATTATGTATGAGGTAAATTTTTTTTATTGGAGTTAAAATTAACGTAGACATATGACCAAACCTAACCAACCCTACCTAACCTAACCTAACCTATCTTTATAGGTTAGGTTAGGTTAGGTTAGGTAGCCGAAAAAGTTAGGTTAGGTTAGGTTAGGTAGGTTAGGTAGTCAAAAAACAATTAAAGAAGGTCCGAAACAGGTGCCCCCAGGTCCCCCGAGTTCACCGGCGGGGCAGACACATCTGGTCCAGACGTAGCGACATCCGGAACCACCGCGGGATCCACACCAGGCACCTGCACAGAGCGAGAATCCGCCGGGGAGTCCACACGCACAGATAAGCGAGAAAAATCATCCTCTAGGAAAACTAAAGGGGCTTCTGTATGAGGAGCGTCACAACCGGCCACGACGTGGCCCTCAGCACCACACCGGAAACACGTTCGGGTCTGCCCCTGATAGAAAGTCCTCAGAGACAGCCCACGATACGAGACCCTGGACAGTATAGGGCTCGTGAGCCGCATGACAAGCGTGCGTGAACCCAGCCGGACCCCCTTCAGTCGGCCCGCACTCAAAGTGTTGAACCGGTGCTTCACCACCGACCCAAACTGCGTAAACAAGGCCATGAGGGCCGCCTCGGGGAAGGTCACCGGCACGCTGTGAATACTCACAAACGTCAAGGGCCCCCAGGGATCCGAGATCTCTACAGACACAGCCGAGGCCGGGAGAGGAAGCGTGCAGTCATTCCAGCGGGCCACGAACTCCCGGTATACATGTGACGTGGTGAATGACACCGCAACACGGGCGGGCGACAACTTCTCTGAGCGCAGGACCTCGGGGACGTCAACACGGAGGACGTCGAGGAGGGCAACTTCAACAACGGGCCAGTCCACATCAGTAGAAAAATCCAACCGCACTGTGTCTATTCCTCGAATACAGCTAGTACCAGCCCCGTCCATATTGGCAGGTGGGGCCCCGACCAGCGGGAGCTCCACACCCCCCCCACAGCAACCACCACTAAGCAATGGCAGACGACCACTGACAGCCAGAGCTCGACGTCTGCACCCTCTAGTGGCGCAGCCAGCACTCATGCAAGCCGAGTTGGTAGCGATCAGACGTCTGGAAGTAGTTGTTGTTGTTGTTCTTGGCTGCAGTTCTTGATTATATAGATTTGAATGAGTGGAATAGGTGATAATGGAGTAGGCCGAATCTCTTCCTAGAGATTTTACCATGACAATATAAACTGCATAATTCTAAAGATTGCCTCTGAGCTTTGTTGATTGCAAACGCCTATCGAATTGGAAATTACAATATCTTAAATTGAAATGCCATATCTGTTGGAATCATAGAAATGCGAGGAGTGAGGACATCTTCAACTTTCAAAGGTCCTTTCAAGAGTGTTGCTTCTGCAAAGTTGCTGGTTAATTTTTTTACTTCAGGGCAAAAGGCGTTGCAAAGCTTTAGCTTATTGATATTTTGCAACATGATAATTGGCACACAAATTTTCAATTGCCGTACGTGTGATGGTATCCCTGGCAGATCGAGTGAATTAAAAAAACCTGTTGGATAACTAACTGCTTCATTCTGCTCGATACTGCTTCAAGTATCGAGAAATTACAGGTAATGTTTGCCTGAAATCTCCTGCAAGCAATATTAATGCATTCCCAAATGGTCTGATGTTTCCACGCAAATCTTGCAATGATCGATCAAGAACCTCGAGCGATTTTTTGTGGGCCATTGTGCATTCATCCCAAACAAAAAGTTTACATTAGTGCAATACTTTTCCCACGCCGGATGCTTTGGAAATGTTGCACGTGGGAGTTTCAATGAATTACATGTTCAATGGCAGTTTCATAGCCGAAGTAGCAGTACTTCCACCTGGTAACAATGTTGCGGATATTCCGGATGATGCAAGAGTTAAGGTTATGCCATTTTAGGATCGAAATGCTGCCAGAATCAATCTAATTAGGACGGATTTACAGTTCCTCTTGGCGCATCTAAGAAGATTTCTCCAAACCCGTTATTGACCGTTTGAATTATTTGATTGTTAATGACTTTTCGCTTAAGCGTTAGCTTAGGAATATTTGATTGCACATACGACAACAGATCACTCATGTTATAATTTGGTTCACAACGCAATTCTACATTGAATGAAGCAGCAGCAGATCGATTCGGTGATGGCATTTTCAATTGATTTAGAACCTTGTTCGCGATTTCTAAGCACAAATATTCAATCATTATCAACGCTTTGTTGTAGATTTCTGCTGTGAAATCCATGTTCATATTTGAATTTTTCTTGCGTATTTGATGGATAATATCTTCAGCCATGTGCGATTTATATTTTTCCCATAACTCTGTTCGAGATGAAGGAGTACAGGCGGTCAATATGATTGCAAACAATGAAATAATTTGATTTGGATGTGACGTGTTAGACGCATCATTAATGCATACATCTCAGTGTCAGTCGATCTCCAATAAGTTCAGAGCTTGTCATGTACTACGGAAAATGGCATGTGTTACGTCGTTGACAAATCTCAATGGCTGGACAGACGTTGGACCGGGCGTATTTATCTACAGCATGCGAAGAAAGAAGCATTCATCCTGATTAGGATGCATAGTGTACAATCTGCCTTTCGTAGTTTATTTGAATAAGACAGGTTGTCCGTCGAACCACACTCCTCGTTTGGGTCGTTCAAATGATTTTCTACTGGCATTCCATGTGTAATATGTAGGCACTTCCGAATACAGCAGAGTTTTCGCAAACCCGTCATTTTGACATAATGTGAAGAAAGCACTTAACGTTGTTGTAGCTGGTGGATTCTGTGACGGTGTTCCCCCCTTATATTTCTCCCACGCCTGCTGTAAGAGTCATGTCCACTTTACCCGAGCGTTCTCTACGTCGCAGGCATCAGTTTGATATATGTGGGAGAGTGTAGTGTTCTCGAGGTGGCGAGAAATTCGTGAAAGAAAAGTATTTTGGCCTGTGGTATAGGCCCTTTAGGAAGCCAATATGGCGCGGGCTCCTCCGTTTTGCCGCCAAAACTGTGTGACGTCAGTGGCACCAGATTGGTCACAGACAGCGATGTGGCACAGGGAGCCAATGAAAACCTCCCTTGGCAAATATGACGTCACGAAGGCAGGGGGGTCCGGTCATAGCGCCACGGCGGCGCCATCAGTCTGACACGACACGTCAAGGTGGACGGATGTGTGAAGGTTCATCCTGTCAATCTGAAAGCAATACGCCACTCCCGTAGATCTTACGCGTCACCCGTAGTCTGCCAGTATGCTGGGAAGTCTTCCTTCATTCCATGTGTGGACCGAAGAGGGAATTGATGGAATATTGAGCATCAAGTGCTCCAGGGTCGGGTGCTGTGCAGGTGAAGTCTAGGCAGTATCGTCTGGGAAGTCTGATAGCTTCACAGTGACGATGTAGCGGCTGGGCCAGTCCACTGGGAAGCAGTGAAAGAAGACACTAATTGGGAATCCGAACGACTGCAGCCGAGACGTAGGTAGGCAGCCGTAGGTGGGAGGAGAAGTTGACGGCCGGGAGACCGACTCCAACCCTACAAGACGTGGAAGAGGAGCAGGGACCCGCGGAGGACAGAACACGGAGATGATGCGTTTATTTTGGGACGTTGATTGAGTTCCTGGAGGACACGACAGGGTGTGTGTGGGGGCATTCCCTACACGAGGCAGGAGCCTGGACCAGGAGCTACAACTCAACTCTCACCGGAGGATAGGTGGAAGTAGGTGATTCTAGTTTCCCTCCCAATTCCCCTTTAGTCAGCTATATTATTTAGGTAGAGTATTTTGTATGTCGTGAGCAAGGCTCACCTATGTCACAGTAAGGCACAAGCAGAGTGGGGCTACATAGAGCACTCACGGTATTTATTATTATTATTGGTGTGTGCAGGCACCCGGAGTAATTGATGAATTTACTGTGTTGATAATGTCTTTCATGAGACTTTAATATGATCATTTAGTGAGAGAATATATATATATAAATGTACCAGTATTTGGTGTTAGGCTATGTGCCCAGTAACTATATTATTACCATTATTGATATCTATGATTTATCTCTCTCTCTCTCTCTCTCTCTCTCTCTCTATATATATATATATATATATATATATATATATATATATATATATATATATATATATATATATATATATATATATATATATATATATATATATATGTCTATGCTTGTGTATTGAATAACCATTCATGTGTGCAGTGATCAATTGAATATTCGCCCACGAAAGGAATTACTGAGAACTCCAGTAATATATATTTGCATGCGTTATCATTAAATGGGGTGCAGTGTGTTATACCATGATAGTGAATTATTGTGTCCATTAAAGAAATGTTTGATTGAGCTCAAGATCAGTGCAGCGGAGTATTTACATTCTATTGCTATTGATATTGTTTTGTTTGAACATTTAGTGATCCATGAGATTTTAAAGAAACAGGCACCTCACGCCAGGCAAACAGATAAACGAACATTCGCGCGGTGGGAGTCGCCCAGCTGATTTTGACCTTGACGTGAGGGGGAGCATTGCCAGCTTGGCGTTTTCATGATTATTTGTGAGAACGAGCGACTTCCGCATGAAATAGCTGTTTGCTTATTAATATAATTAGGTGATGTCTTGAGTTTTAAGTAAAACACAAAATACATTGGCGTTTGTATCATCCCCTCCATGTTTCTTGTGGCTATATAATACTTGAAAGGAAATAGAGTGATAGGAATAAATACCTGCCTGATATCAGATCTATTGAGTGTGTTCTTGCCACTGCTACCACAATTCAACAAAACCACTGACGTGTTACTGGACACGGGAAACACCAGTTGGCGACCTTGTGGTTAGTAGTAGAGCCTAGTGTCGGGGCGGGCACACAGCTGTAAAGAGAACAAGCAGTGTTCTCACTCATTCTCGATCAGAGGCCGGTTGGGATTGACTGGGATACCCTCCTGGCGTACAGTGGCGCCGCGAGGATAGAATGAAGTCCCGCAGGGCTACGGTGAGTGACCTTGGGTATACTGTTACTCTCCCCTCTTATGGTGAACCCCGACAATTCATTGCTGTTTGTTGTACATTTGCAGCTATGAAATATAACGTGTTTTCCATTTTCTTGTTATCAAAACATAAACAAAAAATACATACAAAATATTTCAATTCAAATGCAGATCAATCGAAACAGTTCAATTTCACCACCAATTGCACTAAAAAATAAGAAGAACAGTTAAAAAGCGAAATAAAAAACAATGAAAAAAGAAACAAATAAGCTATACCCACGAAATGAACAGCATGTTAAACAACACAGCTCAATTCCAACACAACGTCACATAAAATAATTAAATCAAAATGAAAATAAATCAAAATCTATGAAAATTCAATTTATCAATGCAATCAGAATCATTGAAATGGAATCGTAACATATTTTGTACTTCGTGTGTTGCTCTTACGTCCTAAAGGTAACGCTGTTTTTTAAAAAAAAACATGTTTTTTCCTGTCACAGATGAGACATGTATAGCAGGTATATAAAAACTCTCGACTATTTGAATGCAATGTTGTGTCAAAATTTCAAAGCAATCAGTAAAGAGGTTTCGAAGATTTCGTTCACATAAACAACACACGAAAAACAGTTTTTAAAAAAAGTATGTTTTTTCCCGATGGTGATTTTTTTTTTTTATCACATCTGTGATATGTATTATTTAGATATCACAGATGTGATATCTATATAATATGTATGTAAAAATCCGCTTGCATGCAAAGGGAAGGTTGTGTGAAAATTTCAAGGCAATCAGTGAAGAATTTTCGGAGATTAGCGATTTTGAATTTTGAACAAACGAACATTTCCATTTATTTATTTATATATATATATATATATATATATATATATATATATATATATATATATATATATATATATATATATATATATATATATATATATATATATATATATATACATATATATATAAAATATATTGTGACGATAATCTCTTTCAAGAGAGTTTGAGCCTGCTCTTCCCTACTCAAGTTACGTCCAGTTAACAAGTATAAGATGCTACATTCAAGATACGTCACCGGTAGCACAAAACGTTTTGACCAGGAGGCAAAACGTACCCAAGATCCCCCCTACTCCACACACCCTCCTCGCCGGCTTGTCGTCAACCAGCAAACTACCTATTCCAGCCTGCCTGCTCCTTATTGGTGACGCAGAGAAAGAGACAAGTCAGCCAAGTACAGGCAATTAGATCATCGGTACAACTTTGTTCCAATAGGGTCTGAGACCCTAGGCCCATGGGGAGAGAGTGCAAGAAGGTTTCTTAAGGATCTTGGTTCCAAGCTCATTGACACCACAAGAGACCCTAGAGCAGCAAGTTTTCTCTTTCAGCGCCTCAGTGTCGCGATCCAGAGGGGGAATGCTCGCTGCATCCTCGGTTCATGCCCGGCGTCGGAGGAGTTCGAGGAAATCTACAGCCTCTAGGAAGCGAACTTTTTTTTGTGTCCTCTTAATGTTAATTTTTTGTATAAAATCAGATATGTAACTGTATAACCTTGCATAATAAAGTGTACACTATATATATATATATATATATATATATATATATATATATATATATATATATATATATATATATATATATATATATATATATATATATATAATGTATATATATATATATATATAATATATATGCATATATATACATATATATACATATATATACATATATAACCCAGCATAAGGTTTCCTGGAGACATCCCTGGTCTAAGCATTGACACCAACTCGATCTGGTGCTTACGGGGCATAACAATCTGAGAAATGTCACACTAAGACGCAGCTTCCAGAGCGCAGATTGTGACACCGATCACTCTTTCGTCGTTTGCAGAGTAAAGTTCCAGCCCCGGAAAATCCACAGAGCAAAGGAGGGAAGACCACGCATTAACGTAAACAAGACTCGTGACCTTCACAAGTTGGAGGAATTCACTGCGGCGCTGGTAAATGTCCTTCCTGTACCACCCTGCGATAGTGCAAGTGAGAGGTGGTCACATCTCAGGGGCACTATTTTCGACACAGCCATGTCCACCTTCGGTAAGAGGCAGAACAACTCAGCAGATTGGTTCGAGGCCAGTGCAGAGGAACTGTTACCCCTCGTAGAGGAAAAGAGACGAGCTCTCTCATCCTACAAGAACCTGCCCTCAGAAAGGAACCTACAGGCCCTCCGTACTGCCCACAGTAGAGTTCAACAAACTGCGAGGCGTTGTGCTAACTATTACTGGCTTCGACTCTGTTCCAGCATCCAGACTGCGGCCACTGTCGGCAGCATAAGAGGCATGTACAAAGGGATCAAACAGGCAACAGGCCCAACACAAAATCGGACGGTTCCTCTAAAGTCAGTCACTGGAGAGATCATTAAAGACTGTGATCAACAGATGAATCGCTGGGTGGAACATTACTCCGAACTCTACTCTAGAGTGAACTTGGTCAGCGTGGAGGCTTTGGATGCAATCGAATGCCTGCCCATCTTGGAAGAACTTGATCTTGAACCAACTGTGGAAGAAGTTTAGAAAACTGTGGATTCATTTTCCTCAGGAAAGGCCCCAGGAGACGACGGGATTCCGCCTGAAGTTCTCAAGTGCACTTAAGTGTTCTCAAGAACACTTAAATCTAAGCTTCGTGAACTTCTGTGCCAGTGGTGGAGGGAGGGCTCGGTGCCACAAGACATGAGAGATACAAACATCATCACTCTCTACAAAAATAATGGTGACAGCAGCGATGTAATAACTATCGCGGCATATCCCTCCTCAGCGTCGTTGGCAAACTCTTCGCCAGGATCGTCTTGGTCAGGCTTCAGATTATTGCCGAAAGAGTGTACCCCGGGTCACAGTGTGGTTTCCGAGCAGAGAGGTCGACCACTCACATGGTGTTCTCCCTGAGACAGCTTCAAGAAAAGTGCAAGGGAGCACAGAAAATCCTTGTACATTGCCTTCATTGACCTTACAAAGGCCTTCGACCTCGTGAGTAGGGACGGATACTTCAAGATCTTGGCCAAAATTGGCTGCCCACTCACCCTACTCAGCATGATACAATCGTTCCACAAGGACATGAAGAGGACAGTCGTGTACGACGGCTCAACTTCTGAACCATTCAACATTAACAGTGGTGTTAAACAGGGGTGTGTTCTTGCTCCAACCCTGTTCGGCATCTTCTTTGCGATCCTCGTCAAGCATGCATTTGGAACAACCACAGAAGACATCTATCTCCGTAAAAGATCTGATGGAAAGCTCTATAATCTATCCAGACTCCGAGCAAAGACGAAAGTACAGATGCGAATCCTCAGGGAGTTCCTCTTCGCCGACGACGCAGCGATTACCACACACACAGCAGACGGCCTGCAGCAGCTACTCAACCGCTTTGCCGCAGCCTGTTCCGCATTCGGCCTGACAATCAGCCTGAAGACACAGGTGATGGGACAAGATGTCAATGAGCTATCCTGTATAAATATAGCAGACTATGTGCTGAAGGCAGTTCACGAGTTTGTGTACCTGGGCTCCACAATTTCAGACACCCTTCTCTGGACACTGAGCTCAACAGGCGTATCGGGAAGGCCGCAACAACACTGGCCAGGCTCACAAAGCGCGTTTGGTAAAATGCCAAACTGACAGTGCACACCAAGGCACAAGTCTACATGGCATGTGTGGTGAGTACACTTTTCTACGGCTCGGAATCCTGGACCCTACGCTCTCGCCAGGAGAGACGGCTCAATACCTTTCACATGCAGAACCTGAGACGCATCCTTGACATCACGTGGAAAGACCACGTCACCAACTACACAGTACTCGAGAGAACAGGAGTCCCTTCAATGTTCACTCTTCTGAAACAGAGACGCATGCGATGGCTGGGACATGTCACACGCATGATCGATGGCCGCAAACCGAAGGACCTCTTGTATGGAGAACTGGCATCAGGAAGGAGACCCACCGAAAGTCCTCAGCTGCGTTTCAATGATGCCTGCAAACACGACATCAAGCAGATGAACATCGACATCAACACTTGGGAGGCAGTAGCTGCAGACAGATCTGCCTGGTGATGCAATGTGAAGAAAGGGACTCCAGCAATTCGAGGATGAATTTAAGAAGCAGGCAGAGGATAATAGACTTCAGAGGATGTCACGACCACTGTCAGACGCATCCGTTTCGGCGTTTATCTGCGCTTGCTGTAGTCGGGACTGTCATTCTCGGGTTGGCCTTCACAGCCACAGCAGCATCCAACTAGACTACAACAACTAGACACCCAGGGCACAACTCCATAACCCCACGGGATTGACGGATGCCTACATACATATATATATAATGCAACCCAAGATGCGAGAGGATCTTGCAGGTGCTGATCTGCAAATGTCAGAGTGATAGAAGCCCTAAACAAGAAAATAATCAATACAGAATGTGCAAGAATATTCAATAAAACATGTATAAATGAAATCCTGCTGCCAGTATACACCCACATGACCCAGAGTACCCAGTATAGGTATTTATAGGTATGCGGAGTTTACCTATATACCTATATGCATATACGAAGAGGATGCATCAAGCAAGATGATGTAAGTTTTCAACTTAATTCTATTTCGCATCAACTTAATACAAACATTAATCAATGTAAATCATTGAACATTGAACAATGTAAATCCTTACAGAGCAGGCTAATCAGCAGTTAAATAAATGGACCCAGTACAAGATCCCTATCCAACTCAAGCAAACAATCAAAAGTGAACTAAGTAGTGAAGTTCAGGACGTAGAGCATATGCGACTACCTGGCCAGGTGAGCCAGGGTCAACAGGGTGAGTGTTAAGCCAAGGTCAGCAGTCACATACCACCCAGGCAGTGAAGCCAAGATCAGCAGTCACATCCCACCCAGACAGTTAAGCCAAGATCAGCAGTCACATCCCACCCAGACAGTTAAGCCAAGGTCAGCAGTCACATCCCACCCAGGCAGTGAAGCCAAGGTCAGCAGTCACATCCCACCCAGACAGTTAAGCCAAGGTCAGCAGTCACATCCCACCCAGACAGATAAGCCAAGATCAGCAGTCACATCCCACCCAGGCAGTGAAGCCAAGATGCGTACATGCGTTAAGTAAGCCACATGCGTACATCGCACGCAAACTGCTAATGTCAGCAGTCACATCCCACCCAGGCAGTTAAGCCAAGGTCAGCACACACGCACATCATGCACGAACTACTAATGTCAGCAGTCACATCCCACCCAGGCAGTTAAGCCAAGGTCAGCACACACGCACATCATACACGAACTACTAATGTCAGCAGTCACATCCCACCCAGGCAGTTAAGCCAAGGTCAGCACACATGCACATCATGCACGAACTACTAATGTCAGCAGTCACATCCCACCCAGAGAGTTAAGCCAAGGTCAGCAGTCACATCCCACCCAGACAATTAAGCCAAGGTCAGCAGTCACATCCCACCCAGGCAGTTAAGCCAAGGTCAGCAGTCACATCCCACCCAGGCAGTTAAGCCAAGGTCAGCACACACGCACATCATGCACGAACTGCTAATGTCAGCAGGCACCCAGGCACTTAATTCCACCCAGGCAGTTAAGCCAAGGTCAGCAACAAGGTCATCCCACACAGACATCATTGGGACTGTCTGAGGCGGGATTTGACCCGGCCGCCTCAGAGCCATACTGACAACTAAGACAATCAAGCCACCGAGGAACAGCCAGTTGTGTTAGATTTGGAAGTTATATTTATATTTAACATGTAAACACACATGTTTTCAGCATTTGCGTTTTCAATCATTGTTGTGACAGTCGTTTCCATTATGGGGCCATCCCAATGGGCCGGCTTGTGGTCTTCTGAGGCTTGTAGACGGGATAGAGGGTGTGCAATGATGTCCCATTGTCTGGTTGCTTCCATGAACCTTTGCTGCGTTCTTGCTGTGTTTCTCATATGTTCTGGTAGGATCTGTCTTACTAATTCGTTGGCTGTTGCACATGAGGATAAGAATGCTGGAAGTGCTACCTCAGTTGCCTTTCGTATGCCTATCCCCCAAATCTCACTGGAAGTGTTGTTAGGTGCCACTTGTCTGTCATCTAAATTCTAGGTCGAGTGCCTTCCTAAATGTTGACCTGAGGAGCTCATCATATTGATTTAGAAGTGGGATGCCAAAAGTGGGTGCACACCTTAAAAAGTACACGAGTCTGGGCAATGAAAGACACTTTGTGAGAAAGTAAAGGGCATCATGGGAGTCAAAGACCCTTATATCTCTCTCCCATCCTCTTTGGGCGTTAAACTTTTCGTCAAGGACTTCAGCAATGACATTGTGGCCCAGAGGTGTTCCAAGTACTGTGCTGTTGGTGGGTTTAATGGCTGAGGCTTCTGGTAAAACTGATTTCACTGCATTAATGACTACCTCACTGGATGCAATAATTTCGGACCTCGAGGAGTTAAGAACGAGTCCCAGGGTCTCCTCTTAAGACTTCACACGCTGCAGGTCTTCCAGCAAGGAATTTTGTGAGCCTGCCAGTGTCTCATCATCCAGACAGTAGAAGTTGAGCTCACTAGACAGTCTTCTTGTGATTTCTCGAACCGCTATGCAAAAGAGGAAGGGTGCAAGGAGGTCTTCTTGATGAATTCCCTCTGCTGAGGTGACTTCGAGCTCGCCAAACAGGAGGGTTGAATCTATGCTGTAACCTGCCGACACAAATGGGAGAATACTTGGGCAATGTTCCGGGACTGCGGTGAGGACTACTTCCATTTTGACCAAGTTGAGGGTGTTTTTTAAATCAAATTTTACTACTGCCTGGTCTTCAGTAAGATAACTAAAGTAGGCTCGAGCTGCATGGGCTGCTGCTTCATAACCTTGGGGGACTCCAAACCCCAGCTGGTTTAGTTGCAGCATGGTGGCTGCTTCCATTCGGATTCTTCTGACAGAAGCCCTTGCAACTAGGCGGCAAAGGGCAACGGCAACGGCAAGGGCAACGGCAACGGCACCAACGGCAATGGGTCTGATCCTCCCCCCCCTTTTTTTTCATGGCACATAGGGATTGCACCAAAGAAATATGGTTTGATTTCATCAGGGATTAACCCAACGAGACAGTTGCTGACAAAGATTGTGATTTCTCCCAGGAGCGCCTCTGCAACTGGTCCCAGAACAGGGTTCACTATTTCCTTCACCTGTGTAGGTCTTACCCCTGTGTAACCTCCTGAGGAGCCGGGGGAAATGAAACGATAGCTGTATAAACGACTCTCGGAAGAGGAGAGGTTCCTGGTTAGGGGGGGGCCTCTGTATTTAATAATATATCCTTTAGAAGAATGAGTTAGAAGTAAAAAGATATGGACCTATATAGGCAGGAGAAAGGTGAAGTGAAGTGAGGTACAATGATAAAAAAATAATGATTGGGATTGGGTGGGTATGAATAGGAACAGCATCCTATAGGCCTTCTGTAGTTACCTTTGTTCTTATGTTCTTATGGCCCGTACATGGATAATATTAATAACATAAGAATTCTTGTGGGAAAATCCTAGCAGTTTTAATTGTTTTTTATTCAGTGAATATTCAAATATTTACTTTATTTTTATTTTTAATTGACTTTAATATTATATTATTTTTATTTGGTTATTTTTAGTTAGTAGGTTAGTAATAAGTTAGTTAGTAAGTAAGTGGGGTATAAAAAGTTAGTAAGTAAGAATGTATATATTCTGATTCAGCTGCTAGAATTTATCACACACAATTCAGGGGACAATTTGTAGCTAAAACCACTTTGAAGTGGATCCTTCATAAACCACAAATTGTTTACATAGTCTTTGATATATAAATTATAAATCATACCACATATTGTGGTCTAATCTACTATTATTCTACACCAAATTAGATTAATAACTACTAATACTATATCTACAGCATTAAACACAAAAGGGCCTTTGCTGCTATTGTTGATGGGGCCTGCTAAGGCTGTGTAATTGTAGCATCAGATTTGGGTGTGGCTCTGTGCCTCAGAGTGCCATGTAATGGCGGCTATCTGGAGGCCTGCAAGGCTTTATGTTCAGCAGGTAACTATTTCTAATAATGCTGGAAGCCAGCTTCCTGCTTCACTAACTTCCCTCACAATTACCTGTTTGGGATGTAAGGAATTAATAATGGAATATGAGTGTGTGTGTGTGTAAAGCTGAGTAAACTTCCTTGGTTGTGGCTTTTCTCATGCTAATAACCGGCCACCAATCTATATTTAATGATGCATCAATTAAAACAGAATACTAGGTAGTCGGATACTCAAGTGCCCCAGTTGTGTGGTAGAGGTGTTGCTGTGGTAGTTCTCTTGGGACAGAGTAGGTCTATCGTGCCAGATTCTCTCTGGAGCACTCTTATGTTGTTTGTTATGATTCTGGTCTACATGACGACGCCCCCAGGTGAGCCGTCCCAAAATATTTGGTGGTTCTATTTATGTTTAAGGAATAGAAAGTTAAGCTATATTCCTGTTGTTGGAAATTATATTAAGTCCTAGTGAACACTTTTTTATTAAGTTTAAACACTAGACTTTTGTTTAAAAGAAATATAGAGTTGATAAAATACGTGGCGTTGATGACGTCACAGAATCACCCATTCTCTTTTACTTTATGAGGTAACTTATGTTATTTAGTGTGTAGGATTTCCGACATAATTCCGGGGGGGGGGGAGAGAAGCACGTGTCGAAGTCCCGGTAAGGACTGTGATCACTTTATTCCTCTCCTTCAGAATTATAGTGCTGCTTTAATTTGAGGTTGCATTGTTGTACTGCAGTCCTTTTGGGATGGATGTCCAGTACTGGCGTTTCGAGTGCTGGAAGTCGTTGAACATCTTCTTTTCCTGCCAATTCTAAAGGAACTAATTTCTCTAATGTTTTGAGAGTAGTGTTGCCTCGGCATTTTACTTTCACTATTTTCAAGTTGCCCTGGCTGTCTGGATGAACAGAGACTATTTGGCCAATAGGCCACTCTGAGCGTAGCCCATTGCTGGCCACCAGAACTATGTCACCAGGGTTCAAGTTAATTCTGTTATAAGGGTTGTTTGCCCCGTAATGATACTTCCTCAGAGCAGTAAGGTATTCTCGAGTTTATACGTCATTCCACCGACTTATCACCCCCGATAGATGTTTGAAACGTTGAACCAAATCACTCTCTTGGACATATGAAGAATCCTCTGGTTCCTCGTCCATAAGGGACACTAGTTTGCTGAGAGGTCTCCCATACATCAGATGAGCTGGACTTAATGGTTGACGCTGCAAAACATCATCAGAGAGGTAGGTAAGTGGTTGGCTATTAACTTGTGCTTCTATCTCTATGGCTACAGTTTGGAGCTCCTGTAGGGCAATCGTTTGGCAGTGTAGGGTTTTCTGTAGAAAACATTTCACCATACCAATCATGCGTTCATACAAGCCTCCGTGCCATTGTGCTCTGGGAAGTATGAATTTCCAGTGGCACTGCCGTTGATTTATGGCCGTGCGTACCTTTGGGTGTGTCCCTATTTTCCTCAGACATGCTTCTCCAGCCATTAAGTTGGACCCATTGTCTGAGATCTTTAATTTAGGATAGGATCTACATGACGCAAACCTGCAGAAAGCCTGTAAGAATGCCTCGGCACTCATATCGGGAGTCACTTCTAAATGGACTGACCCTGTTGTGGCACAAGTGAAAAGACAGATATATGCCTTTACTGGTTTTTTGTCCTTGGTGCCTGTTAGTGTTAGTGCTCCTGTGAAAACTACTCCTGTAGTTTCAAAGGGACGAATATGTACAACTCGTTCCTTTGGAAGTGGAGGAGAGCCTGAATATGGACACACTCTGGCATGTATCTCCAGCAATTAACACAGGATTTAATTATTGATTTTACAGTCTGCCTACCTTGAGGTAGCCAGTACTGTTGTCTTAAGACTGTGAGAGTATCTAATACCCCACCATGCAGAGTGTTGTATTTGTGTATGTGTAACACAATTAGTTTACTTACTATGTGGTGATGAGGAAGCAATATTGGATTTTTTGCTTCGAGATCCATGTCCGTATGCTGTAAGCAGCCTCCGCATCTTATTATGTTATAATTATTGGTATCTACCCAGAGTCCCAGATCATTTTGTAGCTTCTTAGGAACATTATTAAATTCTGTCCCGAATGTGTCTGTCTGAGCTCTTTTGACCCAGTACCTTAGGGCACCAGGGAATTAATGCTTGATTCCTATTTTCTTTAGAAAATCAAACACTACTAAGGTGACACCTATTAGTTGGTTCAGTTTAGAATACCGATTAGGAACAATTACCAAAGTCCGAGGTAGTTCTGGATTCTCAGTGGGAACAGCGACATTGGTCACAATGACTTGTGGCTTTTGTTCAGGCCACTGGTCGTTGATTAGCCACTGAGGTCCATTGAACCACATCTCTGCCTTTGTTAATTGCCATAAAGTCAGGCCTCGGGAGAGATAGTCAGCTGGAGTGTCTTTGGTAGGTACATATCTCAGTTTGTACCCTGCCAACAACTCTCATATTTCCTTAAAGCGGTTACTGACGTAAGGATTTTTACTATTATTGTTTTTAACCAACTGTAGCACTGCCTCATTATCTTACCATACCACTGTTTCTTCAAAGTGGATGTTGCTTAAGGCCTTGATCAGATAATGAGCCAATCTTACACCTAGCAGTAAGGCTGTTAATTCCAGTTGTGGCAATTATCGTTTCTTTTACGATGCCACTCTGGCCTTTGATGTGAGCAAATTGTCTTGCCCAGGTAAGCCACTGTGCCGTAAGCCTTTCCTGAGGCATCACAAAATACATGTAGCTTAATTTGTTCTTTTTCATTTACTGTGTTCCTAGGGAACTTGACAAATTCTGGGATACTTAAATCTTTCACTAGCCCTTGCCATTTTTCCTATAAGGTAGGTGTTAGAAGGTCATCCCAGGCTATCTTTTGTTGCCAACATTCCTGCATTATCAACTTTCCATTAATTAGGATTGGACTTAATAGTCCCACTGTCAACTGTCTTGCCTTACACTATCAACAATGTCCACTGTCTTGCCTTACACCATCAACAATGTCCTCTGTCTTGCCTTACACCATCAACAATGTCCACTGTCTTGCCTTACACCATCAACAATGTCCACTGTCTTGCCTTATACCATCAACAATGTTCACTGTCTTGTCTTCACCATCAACAATGTTCACTGTCTTGCCTTACACCATCAACAATGTCCACTGTCTTGCCTTATACCATCAACAATGTCCACTGTCTTGCCTTACACCATCAACAATGTCCACTGTCTTGCCTTACACCATCAACAATGTCCACTGTCTTGCCTTACACCATCAACAATGTCCACTGTCTTGCCTTATACCATCAACAATGTTCACTGTCTTGTCTTCACCATCAACAATGTTCACTGTCTTGTCTTCATCATCATCAATGTCCACTGTATGGCCTTACACCATCAACAATGTCCACTGTCTTGCCTTACACCATCAACAATGTCCACTGTCTTGCCTTACACCATCAACAATGTCCACTGTCTTGCCTTACACCATCAACAATGTCCACTGTCTTGCCTTATACCATCAACAATGTTCACTGTCTTGTCTTCACCATCAACAATGTTCACTGTCTTGTCTTCATCATCATCAATGTCCACTGTATGGCCTTACACCATCAACAATGTTCACTGTCTTGTCTTCACCATCAACAATGTTCACTGTCTTGCCTTACACCATCAACAATGTCCACTGTCTTGCCTTACACCATCAACAATGTTCACTGTCTTGCCTTACACCATCAACAATGTCCACTGTCTTGCCTTACACCATCAACAATGTCCACTGTCTTGCCTTACACCATCAACAATGTCCACTGTCTTGCCTTACACCATCAACAATGTCCACTGTCTTGCCTTACACCATCAACAATGTTCACTGTCTTGCCTTACACCATCAACAATGTCCACTGTCTTGCCTTACACCATCAACAATGTCCACTGTCTTGCCTTACACCATCAACAATGTCCACTGTCTTGCCTTACACCATCAACAATGTCCACTGTCTTGCCTTACACCATCAACAATGTCCACTGTCTTGCCTTACACCATCAACAATGTCCACTGTCTTGCCTTATACCATCAACAATGTTCACTGTCTTGTCTTCACCATCAACAATGTTCACTGTCTTGTCTTCATCATCATCAATGTCCACTGTATGGCCTTACAACGTCATCAATAACAGCCTTACGAATTACAGCATTAACTATGACCGATGCTCCTTGCAACATGAACAATGCCACTGTATGGCCTTACATCAACAGATGCTGCTCTACGGCATTACATCAACAGATGCTGCTCAACGGCATTACAGCTTCAGGAATGCTTCTTATACTACCTTATAGCATCAACGGTGGCCACTGTAGAGGCCTAGAGCACAAACAATGGCCACTGTATATGCGTAGAGCACCAAAAATTGGACCCTTTAGAGGCGAACAGCACCAACAATGGCCACTGTAGATGCGAACAGCACCAACAATGGCCACTGTAGAGGCGTACAGTACAAACAATGGCCACTGTATATGCGTAGAGCACCAAAAATTGGACCCTTTAGAGGCGAACAGCACCAACAATGGCCACTGTAGAGGCGTACAGCACCAACAATGGCCACTGTAGAGGCGTACAGTACAAACAATGGCCACAGTAAAGGCATAGAACACCAACTATGGCCACTGTAGAGGCGTACAGCACCGACAATGGCCACGGTACAGGCGTAGAGCACCAACAATGACCACTGTAGAGGCGTAGAGCACCAACAATGGCCACTGTAGAGGCCTAAAACACTAACAATTGCTACTGTAGAGGCGAACAGCACCAACAATGGCCACTGTAGAGGCGTAGAGCACCAACAATGGCCACTGTAGAGGCTTAGAGCACCAACAATGGCCACTGTAGAGGCGTAGAGCACCAACAATGGCCACTGTAGAGGCGTAGAGCACCAACAATGCCCACTGTAGAGGCGTAGAGCACCAACAATGGCCACTGTAGAGGCGTAGAGCACCAACAATGGCCGCTGTAGAGGCGTAGAGCACCAACAATGGCCACTGTAGAGGCGTAGAGCACCAACAATGGCCACTGTAGAGGCGTAGAGCACCAACAATGGCCACTGTAGAGGCGTAAAGCAGCATCAATGGCCTTTTTAGAAGCGTGGAGCACCATCAATGGCCACTGTAGAGGCCTAGAACACTAACAATTGCTACTGTAGAGGCGTAGAGCACCAACAATGGTCGCGGAACGGTTTTCAAGCATTAACAATAGTCATGTCTGGCTCTACAGCATCAATGACAACTGTATTGTCTAACTACTTCAATGATGGCAGATGTACGGCATTACAGCATCAACAATGACCCTGTACGGCATTACAGCATCAACAATGACCCTGTACGGCATTACAGCATCAACAATGACCCTGTACGGCATTACAGCATCAACAATGACCCTGTACGGCATTACAGCATCAACAATGACCCTGTACGGCATTACCGCATCAACAATGACCCTGTACGGCATTACAGCATCAACAATGACCCTGTACGGCATTACAGCATCAACAATGACCCTGTACGGCATTACCGCATCAACAATGACCCTGTACGGCACTACAGCATCAACAATGACCCTGTACGGCACTACAGCATCAACAATGACCCTGTACGGCACTACAGCATCAACAATGACCCTGTACGGCCTTACAGCATCAACAATGACCCAGTACGGCCTTACAGCATCAACAATGACCCTGTACGGCATTACAGCATCAACAATGACCCTGTACAGCATTACAGCATCAACAATGACCCTGTACGGCCTTACAGCATCAACAATGGCCCTGTACGGCATTACAGCATCAACAATGACCCTGTACAGCATTACAGCATCAACAATGACCCTGTACGGCCTTACAGCATCAACAATGACCCTGTACGGCATTACAGCATCAACAATGACCCTGTACGGCACTACAGCATCAACAATGACCCTGTACGGCATTACAGCATCAACAATGACCCTGTACGGCATTACCGCATCAACAATGACCCTGTACGGCACTACAGCATCAACAATGAAACTGTACGGCCTTACAGCATCAACAATGACCCAGTACGGCCTTACAGCATCAACAATGACCCTGTACGGCATTACAGCATCAACAATGACCCTGTACAGCATTACAGCATCAACAATGACCCTGTACGGCCTTACAGCATCAACAATGACCCTGTACGGCATTACAGCATCAACAATGACCCTGTACGGCACTACAGCATCAACAATGACCCTGTACGGCATTACAGCATCAACAATGACCCTGCACGGCATTACAGCATCAACAATGACCCTGTACGGCATTACCGCATCAACAATGACCCTGTACTGCCTTACAGCATCAACAATGACCCTGTACGGCATTACAGCATCAACAATGACCCTGTACGGCACTACAGCATCAACAATGACCCTGTACGGCATTACAGCATCAACAATGACCCTGTACAGCATTACAGCATCAACAATGACCCTGTACGGCCTTACAGCATCAACAATGACCCTGTACGGCACTACAGCATCAACAATGACCCTGTACGGCACTACAGCATCAACAATGACCCTGTACGGCATAACAGCATCAACATTGGCCCTGTACGGCATTACAGCATCAACAATGACCCTGTACAGCATTACAGCATCAACAATGACTCTGTACGGCATAACAGCATCAACAATGACCCTGTACGGCATTACAGCATCAACAATGACCCTGTACGGCCTTACAGCATCAACAATGACCCTGTACGGCACTACAGCATCAACAATGACCCTGTACGGCATTACAGCATCAACAATGACCCTGTATTGACTTACAAGTTTAACAATTACCCTGTTCTGCATTACAGGATCAACAATAGCCATATCCGGCATTACTGGATGATTAATACTCCCTAAACCGCTTACAACAATGATCCCTCAACGGCCTTACTACATCAATAATATCCCTATCATTTATATAATTACAAATTATAAAAATTTTCTTGTTAAACATATCTTGGTAATGTAATCGTGTGAGGAGATGGAATTCCCAGCTAGTTTTTCTTGATTATGTTAGAGTGTATGGCTGCACTCTAGCATTCTAGACAGTAGTTCTCACACAACATATCCATATGTGGAGTCTGAAGAAAGCCCAAGCTTAGGGCTGTTCATCAAGACTTCAAAAATGTGTGTAACTGCTCTCTGAAAGGAGTTACAGAATTTTACATGTTTTATTTGAAAATGTTTGCAGAGGAGTGCGAGGGACTTGAGGGAGAGCAGCCAACGGATCAGGGGAACAGGGGGCACTTGTTGCCACCCGGTTGGTTGACGTGGTGTCATCCCAGGCCTGCCTCGCCTACGTCACAGAGCATCAGCTGGTGAGGGGAAGAACCCCTCATTTGTCGTGGCACGCCTAGGCCTGCCGGCTTCTATCAGATTGGTGGAAGTCAAACATTGAGGGAAGAAGCGTGCCCCATGCTGCCTACGCCCGCCAAAAGTCAGTCAAGGGTCGGTGTGGTCTGAGAAAGGAGACTCCAGGGGAAGGAATGGTGACTGACTCAGGTCACCACCCCACCGTATCGCCGTGTTAATCATCAATTTCCTTATCCCTATGATGTCTCACTATCGTGGATTGTGTCTGGATCCAAATTGCGCGAGCGTGGGGAAGATATTAAGGAATTGAGGAAGGACTCAGGGTGATTCAACTCGTTTTCAGCCGAGGCGGCAGACAGGCCTCGTTGTTGTAACAAACTAGGCTGTTGTAAGAATTATCCAGAGTGGTTTATCGACAAAAGAGAATGGGAAGCTGAGCCCGCATGGTGACCTGGGGGACCTGACCCCCAGGGGAATTCGCGGTGGAAATAACCGACGCCTTGTTCATAGCTGCGTATAATGAATCATCCTATAGTATTCAGTAATTTAGAGAAATTAGCCTTTATTCATTTTGCATTAAAATTGTATTGTATAATAGTACTGGATACAATATCAAGAGTATCCTAATTATTGAGTTTAAGTCACCATCAGTGACGTCACGAATCAGATCTAACTTGTAAGGCGGAGTGACCGGCGGTCATAGGTCATCAGGGTTGACAGGTCTACTATTTCTCAAAGTTCAATTAACCATTTTGGGGGATCGGGAACAGCTCTGCCGTTAGATGTTTGTGTAATTTAATTTCAGTAAAATAATTCAACCAGTCTGGATCAATTCAGTACAAACAGAGGTTAATTGTTATAACTTAAACCTTGCTAAGTAACTGGGGTAAGCGAGGCGGAAGGTTACAATGCTCTAGTCTGGGCTAGACCAGACGAGGGATAGATCAGTGTGGAGACAAGAGCAACTGGGATAAGAGGTCAACCATCTTACCTCTCCCCAAGACCAGCCCAACATCTTTAGCTGGTTGCCCAAGGTATAGTTGCTATTGTTATGTATAGAAATAGTCTCATTTGCCATTCACGTCAAGTAGGGAGTGTTAAAGTGACAGGGAGTGAACATATTTAGATTTTGTTTTAGTTTTTCTTTTAATAAATTAAGTAGTTAATATTTGGCATTTTTATTGTTTCCATTTGGTTATGTTTACTTGTCCTGGTCACGTGGTCTACACGAGGCAGAGTTGGATTGGGCGCCGATTCTAACATCAAATCGGAATTCATCATCCCCATCTAATTAATTCCACACTCAAGTTTCCGAGGTTATAAACTACTAGTGGGGATCAAGCCCCAAGGTTGATTAATTAGCGTGATCGATCCAAACCTCGATCATTGCTCTGTGTTGCTGGTCTGGTGGTGGCAGCGTAGAGGTGACTCTAGGGTTTTGCTCAAAGCCTAGGTCACGTCATACTGGGTGTAGAATCCTAAGTCGGTCAATCGTCTTAGGACCACGTGGCGTGGAGTTGGTTTTGGTAAAAGTTTTGGAGTCCCTTGGTAGAGAATAAAAAGTAAGAATACGGGTAGAGAGGGAAAAGAAGGAAGATAAGTAGAGAGAAACCCTAACCCGTGTTACATTGTGATCTGTTGTTATCAGTCAACATATGTAGTCATCTGCTCCTTACGACTGATTTGAGTGACGGTGGGGGATTGATGAAGGCTTTTCAGTGTTTTGGGAAGCCTTCTGTAGTCATTATTGTAAATTGCGGCCCACTGAGTGTGGACACTGTTCCCCGCCGACCGTGTCATCCATTTCGTCACCCGCCATTCACCACACCCGTGAACGAGTCACCCGCTCGTGGTGTGAATGGGCGTGGACGAGTCATAATCCACAAGCCGAGTGAATGCAACCCTGAGGGGGGGGGGGGGTCGCATCATCCGTGTTTGTCATCCAGACCCATTTGCAACTTAATTGCAGGATACTGCAGAAAGTGTTAACGTAACTGAAGGAGGAATAGAGACTTATCTTATAACCTGCCTTGATGTTGGTTGCATAGTAACGTTATTGCAGAATGCTGCAGGGGGTTTCTTTATTGCAATGTTGTGTCGTCAATGGGCACACCATTGACAGAGCCGGTCGGCCGAGCGGACAGCACGCTGTACTTGTGATCCTGTGGTCCTGGGTTCGATCCCAGGCGCCGGCGAGAAACTATGGGCAGAGTTTCTTTCACCCTATGCCCCTGTTACCTAGCAGTAAAATAGGTACCTGGGTGTTAGTCAGCTGTCACGGGCTGCTTCCTGGGGGTGGAGGCCTGGTCGAGGACCGGGCCACGGGGACACTGAAAAGCCCCGAAATCATCTCAAGATAACCTCAAGAATCTCAAGAAGATAACCATAGTTCATTTAGTCAGCCCGAAGAGACAACAGAATGGAGACTGTTGTTAGTCTTGAATAGCTGTCTTACAATGTGTCACTGGATGGACATTAATGTAACGTAATGCTTGTTGTTGTAGTAAACTTAGTTCTTGTTAATTAATTTTGATTTCAATGTTGCATCGCCAGTGGGCCCATCTGTGTTGATGTTAGTTCAGTATTCAGCCTCGCGGCAATTAACAGGAATCGTTGTTATACTCGGTTGTTAAGTAGCTGTCTTTAACGTGCCACTGGATGGACATTAATGTAACGTAAGATTGTCCTTGTAGTAGACTTCGTCCTTGTTAAATGAACATGTTATTGTTACAGAAAACGGTCTTTATGTCACTACCTTTATTGTGACCTTTATTATGGTCATTTATTATTATTATTGACTACCTTTATTATGAACTTTATTGTTCCACACATGTTCTGCATTGTACGACTGTTCTAGTAATGTGATCTTTTAATGACGACCTGCTTCTGGGAATTCAATCCTGATTCTTAGCGCCACACAAAATACAATTTTGATGTGAGAACTAGTGACCTACCCGTTATATAGTAATGGCGGAGGTCCACGACCTAGTGATAGGGATTTCACCCTAAGTGAATCCCGGCGGTTGCTCCCACCTTCCTTTGGTCTCTAGCCTAAAGTATAAGTTGCACGCCAACGTGTTGGCCAAGCAGTTCTTTCTTTTTGAGATCAACCTTCTCAAGAGAGGGAAGGTAAGTAGGAAAAATCTCACATATCGTGTATAATCATCCCGACTTTCACCTTATTGTTTTGCTTCTTCCCTTCTATCACATAATTTCAATTAGTTTGTTAAGCAGATCTTTCGTGGTGGTATTCCATGTCGGCGCTTCTTTACAATCTGTATTGGTCTTGAGCGTTCCGTGATTGTCTTCCTTGTTACTGTATGGGGCACCTTGCAAGGTGTGTTTGGGACGCTGGTCTGTAGTTGAGTGGTTTCTGTATATGTGATCTCGTCATATTACTTCTGTCATTTCTGTCACGATAAACGTGTATCCTACAGGAACATGTGATGTCTTACTCGTACTTCTCTCACTTCTGCTACGAAACACGTTTAACCTAATAGTATATTTGATCTCATACTATTTCTTGTCTCAGTTCTGTAATGGAACACAGTTATGCAAAATTAATATATAATCCTGAACTATTTTCGGTGCGTGGGGCCTCACTCAACCTCATGTCCCCGAACGGGCCGGGCATTGTTTTCTCTCTGCTGTCTCAGGCGTTATCTCGGTATACCTAAGGGCCGCAGATACTAGGCGGTCTTTAACCGACTTATTTCGTTTCCAGGCCATCACGGGGGAGTGTTTGTGGGAAGCTCCCCCAGGACGCGTAGTCTTCATAGGTGTCTTGTAGCCAAGTCCAGAGGTTCTGTAGGACCAGGGGGGCAGGCTAGCCCTGTGAAATATACTACCAGGAAGATACCTGGGTCATTGGTTCCCTTCTCGTGGGCTGGAGGAGTTGGTCCCGTGGCAGGTTTGGCAGGGAGTCTGCTCCCTTCTTCAGGACTTCTTGTGGGTAGCCTCTGGTCCTGAACATGTCCCAGAGGTCCTCCAGCTGGGTCTGTTAGGTCGCCTTTTGGTCGCCTTAGATTGGATTAGACCATTTATTGATCTATTATTATGGGACTTGTTTTAAAATGCGCGCCCTTATATTGTGAACGATTTGATACCAAAATGAAAGACGTAACACGAAAATGATGTTATCAAACTGAAACGAGTATACAAATTAGGTTGCGGGTGTGCTAATTGGCGTTCATTCACAAGTAACGGTTGGCCGTCTTTAGGCTTTGCTTTGGGGGAATCACGCCGTGCTTTTGGACCTTATATGCACACATCCCTGGAGGGAATTCTATTTGCAAACACATTGATACCAAAATGAACGACGTTTCACAAGAATTAAGGTGAGAAAACTGAAACGAGTATAAACATTTCAGTGTCGCTGTACGCTCACGCCAAACGTCGGGAGCATTACGGGAAAATCTGCTGCGCTAACGCGCCGAGCAAGAAAGAGATAAGTTGTGCTACAAAACACCTTCATCCTGGAGGTATATATTGTCCCATGGTATTCCTTATGACAGTTCTGCTCGGGCAAACGTTGACCCTACTGGCACACATGACCAAAGGCTTTATCTCATGACAGTTCTGCCACTGAACATTTATCACACGTTTACATATTATCCCGTACTATTACTTGTGTCAGTTCTGACACCAAACACCTTTATACAACGAGTATATTTGATCTCGGGACCTTACTGGTGTCCGTTTTACCATGAAACACGTTTATCCTCCTAGTACATATGATCCCAAAGGGACTGTTCCAGGTTTTCCGAGATAAGGAACCCACAGTCTTGAGCTCTAGTAGCAAAATCATGTCAAAATCATCATATTGACATTCTAGGCTCAGAAGCAGCCTGTAAACAAATATCATCAGCGTAACTGTTATGATATCAACACCATCGGTGGAGTGAGGAGTGGTGATATCGACGCCATCTATGGACCTACACTCCAACTCCAAGGCACTAGGTGAGACACAGACAACGCCATCTGTTGGCGGAGGTGTGGCAAATTCACCGCCATCTGTGAAAGGTTCCTGTTTGTACGTCCGTTAGGAGGTGAGGTCGATGATGATGACCTCAGGTTAGTGAAGTAATTATTTCAGCACCTTTGTAGATTGTGCATCCAATTACATTTTCATGTAGTGAAAGGTGTGGTGACGTGGAGGGTCTATTGCGCTTTGGACGTCAGTTCACCTTGGGCAGTCCAGAAAAAAATGAAGTCAAAGATTCTGTCACCTGTAGCTGAAGTTGACATCAACTGATTTAATTCAGAATTGGCACCCTTACAGATAGGTATACGTTCAGTAAGGTGTATAAGGTTGATGCAAATTTCCCGATAAATACATGAGAAAAAAATTAATACACAAAAAATCTATTTTTTTAACTAAATATATAATAGATAAAAATAATCATTTAAACCCTTTATTATATGCTATTGTGATATCTGAGAGTCATAGACATGATTTCAGTGTCTTATGTTAATTTTTTAACATTTTTTTTAAAATTAGGTATTTATTTTTTTCATTTCTATTTTGGGTGCGATGCTTAAACTTGGATCAGTTGCAGCCCTCTTCATATACAACTAGGTAGAATATTTTGATTGAAATTGAAAAACTTTCACTTTTTCTATGTTACAATGGCAAATAAAGCAGCTTGAATGTCGCAGAGTCCGAGTGCTGGAGGCGTACGATTACCTCGCGTCATACCAGCATCTGACCACTGTGATCCACCCCAAGGCTGGGCATAGGTTGCTCTGTCTGTTTTTAGAATCCATATATACAAATGTTAACCAAACCTATTTAGCTAAACAATTATTTATTTATTGAGTATATGTATTTATTTTGGTATATTACAATAATATGCTTATAGCTGTTCCATGTAAATACATATCCTGATATGGATTTATATGTGGGAAGATGCCTCCCTGCGATGATTCTCACAAAATGGTCGTAATATGCTGACTTGTCAGCTGTCTCTGACTCGAGAAAGCTTGGCTTGTTCTATATCTTGAGGTTATCTTGAGATGATTTCGGGGCTTTAGCGGCCCGGTCCTCGACCAGGCCTCCACCCCTAGGAAGCAGCCCGTGACAGCTGACTAACTCCCAGGTACCTATTTACTGCTAGGTAACAGGGGCATTCAGGGTGAAAGAAACTTTGCCCATTTGCTTCTGCCTCGTGCGGGAATCGAACCCGCGCCACACAATTACGAATCCTGCGCGCTATCCACCAGGCTACGAGGCCCCCACCAGGCTACGAGGCCCGATATATAGCAATGCCGGGGCCATGTGCTTTCATAGACCATTACTAAGACATGTTATGTTATAATGTTGGTGGACAAAAATTCAACATCTTCCGGGGCGGAGAAAATGACGGCTCGGAGTCCATTATTTAGGACTTATGCGAAACAAACATTTGCCACGTTTACTCCCCATCGTTTTGATAGTAGAGACGCAAATTTTGTTTGCATCTCTGTGTGGCTGTCCTTTGGGGACGGGTGTGCCGAACTGGGGTCTGTGGATCGACATTTGTTGATGCTGGATTTTGGCCAGAAATTATTCGACCCACGGACTCCAAGTGTACTAGTTTTTCTAGTGTTTTCAAGGATGTAGTTCCCTTAGACTGAACTTTAACTATCCTTAAAATGCCCTGATTGTCTGGGTGGACAGATATGACTTTCCCTAATGGCCAATGAGACCTTGGGCCATCACTGTCCACCAGGACAATATCACCAGGTTGTATGTTAACTTTGTTATATGGAAAATGTGCTCCATAACGGTGCTCTCTTAGAGAGTTTAGGTACTCCTTTGTCCATACTTCATTCTACCTATGTATTATGTTGGACAGATGCTTGTACCCTTGTGCCAACTCATTATCACCCACGTATGAGGGATCTCTGACAGCCTCATCTGATAAGAAAGGTACTGGCGTCAGTGGTCCACCATACATTAAGTGGGCTGGACTAATTGGTTCATGCTGAGTAGACTCATCTGACATGTAAGTCAATGGTCGATTATTTATTCTCGACTCTATTTCTGTGACTATTGTTTGAAGCTCCATGTGGGATGAATTTCCATTTGCACTGTCTTTGTTCCAGTGCATTACAGACTACAGGATGTGAACAGATTTCCCATAAACATGCTTTTCCAGCAACCAAGTTAGCTCCATTATTGGAGATCATCAGTTTAAGACATGAACGGCGTGCTGCAAATCTACGGAAAGCCTGTATGAATGATTGAGCAGTCATATCAGGTATTACTTCTAAATGTACTGCCCTGGTAGTTGTACAGGTAAGTAAACTGATATACCCATTCGTGTGTCGTCCATCTTGTGTACCTGGATGAGTGATAGCCCCTGTGTAATCGACTCCCCTCGTTCCTAAAGGTCGTAAATGTACAACTCTTGTTAGGGAGTGGAGGAGGACCTGGGTACAAGGAAACTCTTGCATCATATCTTTGGCATATCACACATTCCTTTAAAATCCACTTAACAGACTGTCGTCCTTGGGGCATCCAAAATAATTGACAGATTGTGGTGAGAGCATCAAGTACTCCACCATGATGTGTACAGAGTTGATGAGTATAAGACACAATCAACCTTTTGATCCAATGGTTTTTTGGTAGATGCCATGGAGGGACTGTTTCTGGATTTATGTCTTCGTACTTCAACCAACCTCCACAACGAAGAATGTTGTTTGGACCTTGGTCTATCCACAGCCATAGGTTTTGCTTCAATTTGTTGGGGACATTTTCTAATTCTTCGCTGCAGGTGTCTCTTTGGGCTTATCTTACCCAATAATTCAATACTCCTGGAAAGATATATTTTATTCCCATCTTCAAGATAAAAAGAAACGCCCAATTGTGTTGTCTTTATCAGCTTTCTCAGCGAAGAGAAGCGGGTACAGTCTATGACTCTGTTTATTGGTTCCTCAATTACAGGCTTGGTTTGTGTTACAATGATATGTAGCCTTTGATCAGGCCAACAACCATTATCTAACCATCGAGGTCCTTGTTGCCAAATGTCACCCTTTAAAATGTGCTTCATCTTCATTCCTTTTGACAAGAGATCAGCTGGATTGTCCTCTGTTGTAACATGCAAAAATCTTAAGCCTGCAGAAAGTTCTCTAATTTCTGCAACTTGATTGCTTACCTAGGGTGTACGGTTATTGTTATTTCTCACCCGTTGCAAGACAGCTTCATTATCACACCACATAAACATATCTGTGATATTTATGGTAGACATGGTTTGTTTGATAAGCATTGCTAAATGTGTACCTGTAAGAATTGCCGTTAGCTCCAACTGTGGTAAAGTTCTTTTCTTTAATGGAGCTACTCTTCCTTTTGCTGTTATTAAATGGAATTGTTGTTGAGGAACAAAGTAAGCACAAGTCCCAGAGGCTCTAGCTGAATCATCTGTAAAGACATGCAATGTCACTAACACCTTCCTTAACCACTTGTCTCGGAAAGATTATATGCTCGACTAAGGCTTGTTCATCAGCTACCTTCTTGCATGCTGTTTTCCTGTTTGAAACTGTTTTTAGTTGTCCATGCTTTTTGTACCAGCATAAGTCCTTTGATAGTTACAAGACTTAATAGTCCAAAGGAGTCAAAAACTTTACTAATATGTGAAAATAATTTCCTCTTTGTGATTGTGCAAGAGTTCACTGGTCCTGACCTAACTGTTATAATAACCGAGGAGATATCCCATCCAACACCCAATACATTTAGCTTCTGAGGTATGAGATAATCTGGATAACCCCTCTGAATTTGTTTGGTTAATGCTTCATTGTTGGATGCCCATGACTGTAATGGCATGTCATGGGCCTGTGTAATATAATGTTATCTCCTTTAAATTCATGATTACCCTCTCTGTAAATTTCTAACAGTTTAGTTTCACTGTTGCTGTCCTTTGGAAGTTATCTACATTAAGATTTTAGCTGATCTTAGCCTTGTAAGTACTATCTGAGTTCTTTAAATGTGTGTGTATTCAATATTGCTTGTAGCAAATTTGAACTTGATGTTGCTCCGAAGAGTACACTCGAAAAACGATAAGTCACTATTCGACTTTCATTGGATTTTCACCCTAAAAACTTTTTGTGAAGTTACGGCCTTCTTCCTGTAATCCTACTCTTAAGAAGGCTTTACTTATGTCTGCTGTATAGGCATATTTTTTTCACCCTAAACCTCAGCAGTACATCACGCAATTTCTGTGTTAAGCTTTGACCTGTTTGTAGACCTGCTGCCTGTGAGTATGGTTTGGCACTACAGTTAACAACAATCCATAAATGAGTAGCTAATGACTGCTTGGCAATGGCATGGTGAGGTAGATAATGTCCTACTTTTATGTTGTCATTAGGTGCTACCTCTATGAAATTATCAACTACTTTCTGGGTAATAATATCATGGTACAACTTTAGGTGTTAGGGTTTTTTTCTGAGTTTGGTAACTCATGCCTTAATTGATTCAAAGTCATATTGTAATTTGTAGGTAAGATTTTGGTGATTGATTTTCCATGGTAATCTGACCCAAATACAGTCCATCATGACAGTATGTACTGTCATGAGTACTGTTTGTATGTCCAAATATCATCTAGGTTTGGTTGCTCAGGAAGATCTCCAAAAGAATCTAGGTCCCACAGTTTATGAACTGATTCCAGTCCGTCATCAATCATGTAACTGATGTTTAGGGTAGATTGTTCTTGGCCTAGTCATACTACTATAAGAGTTTCGGAATGATCGTGTTCCATAGGAGTTTTTGTCTCAAGCGTAGTGCTGGCTCAAACAATAACTTCCCTTCTGCAGATGCTAACACGTACATTCCTAATGTTTTATGTTTCCCCAAGATAAATTTATGGTAGTAATCAGCACCCATAAGGATGTCAATATTAGTTATGTAGTCAGAATTTCTCTAGGGATATGCTGAAAATAATCCCATTTCGTTTAAGGAATCTTGTTGTGGCACCGAGATCAATAACTTATAAGTCTGTTGGCATTGATTCCACATCAGTTGCTTACACTGGCCTTAAATATTTCCCTAGACGAACAAGGAGTTTTACCACTTTGTGTTATTAGTGACCTGTGTTGGTAAAAAATCTAGAAATATTTAGGGTGAATGTTTGTACAGTCTAAAGGGGCAAATCATCTGCAAGTTTCTTTACGATAAGAGTTCTCTGGGAACCTTAATCAAACAACCCTCGAGTATGGATCTGGGTTCCTCTATTGAATGCTATTAGTTTTGCAGTAGGCAAAGCAGCTGCTGCAGCAGATTTTGCCATCAATGTGTTTACATCATTCTGAACTGTCCAGAATTTATACTGTTGCAGAGGTTGTTTCCTCTGGTTTAGGGTATGCATATTGGTCAGCATTGATATTAGCATCACCAAAAACAACAGTATGGTGCCGACCCTTACCACAATTTTGACAAATTTTGAGCTGAGTTACACAAGCTGTAGGATGAATCTTTCTTAAACACTGTGTACATCTATTCAATTGTTTCAACTGATTAATTCTGTTGGGACTGTCAGTATATGTAGGGCATTGATGCATCGAATGATTTTCTTCACAGAATAAACATTTTGACCTGTTTGTTGCACCCTTCGGCTTTGTCGTCTTAGGTGCTATTGTCACTACTGGCTTTGATGGACTCACTGCATAAGTGCGTATGCTACTTTACTTCCATTTAGTTGTTGCATTTTTGTTGCTGCTTTGTGCCATTATTTTGGACATTTTTTCTTTTGTCCAAGGAGAATTGAGTGTTCTTTCTATGAACTCTAAATTTGCTGTGTGTCCTCAGACGGATGACAACAGTCTTTAAACTTTCAAATATCTCTAGAAGATTATAATATATTCTTTCTGTAGAGTGAACATATTATAGCCAATTTATCTTCAAGTATTTGACGCTGAATGTCAAGTTCTAAACTCCATTCAGAATGATCTACATTAACTTTAGTGCCAAGTACATTAATTAGAGATTTTACCTCAAGCTTGAAACTTTGTAGGGAATCAGGTTTGCTACTGAGTGGATGTAGATCAGTTAGCTTATAGTAACGGTGTTAGTAAATTAAAGTAAAATAAGCAATTGGAGTAAACTCCAATTGCCGGTTCTATGTTAGAATAGTTATTTTTCAATAACTGAACTGCGACATCATAATTGGCGTCAGTTAAGGTTAAATTTGTTATCATAGATCTCGCTTCTCCTTTAAGCTGGCTTTTTTGGCATGATAAATTATTTACTTTACTTATCGATGCCTGTGAATTTATGTGTGTATCAAAAAGCTGTCAAAAATCTTCCCAGTGTTCTTCATCTAGCCCGGTAAAAGTTGGTTGACCGAGCTTTGGAAGCTGCGTTTATGGCAACAAATTTGATGCAACACTTGCAGTTGCAGGTTTTGTGCCTTTATATTGTACAAGTATGGCTATGATTGGATCTATGGCCTAGGTATGATCGTCATACTGGGTCATGGTGTCCATAATATCATCCATATCTGTACCTGATGTTTTGGCATCTGTTAGTAAAGCCAAGTAAGTTTCTATTTGTCTTTTGACTTGTTCAAATTTGGCTGAAGCCACTTGGAAATATGATTCTAGTTGTACATTGTCAACTGGTGTTTGATTAGACAAATCCTCACATTTCTTGATCTGTCTGTTCAAATAACCTTTCATACCAGCTAATTTTCTCCTTTGTGCTTCTAGAGTAGTCATAATTAATGATTAACTGGTCTGGCCATGCTCACTTAGTTAAAATTATTGCCTTAAGGCTAAGTGTGTTTGTGTTTATTTTGATGACTAATTTAGTTTTATTAATTGGAAATGATTACTGAAGCTCATTCCTCATTACCTCCTCATAACTAGCCACTAGGAAACTCTTGTTTTCATTTTTGGCTAGTGACTTATTTTTGGGAAATAGACTTTATTTATTTTGTGTTCCCCAATTGGCTCAGTTTTCAGAGTTTTTCCAACAGCAATGGGGCTGCTTTCATTTACCTGTTGAATGAGAAATCTACACTTACCACTTTGTAAAAAGGAATATGTATAAAAGCAGCTAGCACTGATATGGTTACATTATTTTAGCCTTTCCTTTAATCAGGCCTCTTGCAACATATGAATTATTATTAACAATGTCAAGATTATGTAAAGTTATGAATTTATCTGTTGCAAATGTATACTTTAATTTGTCTTTAGGTAATTGCATTATATTAAATATTTGTCAAACACGGATTAACATAATTAATATGATTTTGATTTGATTTCAAGTAATTCCCTTACTGAGGTGAGCTCGTAAGCTCATGGTGATAACAGCACCTGCAAAATAATGGGGTTAATGGCACAAAGAATTGAATCCAATTACGATTGCTACACCACAAACCATCCCTTATTTGGGTAAAATGAAGGTACGTCGCTTAGTCGTATAGTACTAGGACTTAGCCTGGTTGTTGGGCCTGAGCTTGTAGTATTGTTCACTACTGATATTGGAATGGCAGTTTTGAATCCATCAGCTTCTGGTAACAGGCATTATGTGTTATTCACAATCCACTCACAGATTATGGTAAGACACACACACTTGTTTCATTAAAATAGAGTTCCTTAATGTTGTGGCAGAATATTGGTTACTCTGTGTATGGAAGAGTGTAAGAGTCTCAGCTGTGGTGACGGTATATGCACTCCTCACTGAGTGAGGAAGGGCAAGTGATGCGGCTAAGGCATCGATGTCCCCGCTCTCCTCACTGAGGCAAGACACACGTATTACACTTTAAACAAAGAATCTTGGTTATATATGCACACTGAATATGCAGTTTACACCACCAATCAGGTCCACGGATATTAAACAGCGGCAGATAACACAGCTTGAACATCGCAGAGAGTCCTGGTGCTGGAGGCGTGTGTTTCCCTGTCTTCATACCTGCATCTGGCCTCTGTGATCCACCCCAAGGCTGGGAATAGGTTGCCCTGTCTGTTTTAAGAATCTATATATACAAATGTTAACCAAATAAATTTGGCAAAACAATTAATTATTGAGTGTATGAATTTATTTTGGCATATTACAATATGCTTATAGTTGTTAGATGTAATTACATATCCTGATATGGATTCATTTATGGAGAGATGCTTCCCTGGGATGAGCCTCACAAAAATGATCGCAATATACTGACTGTACAGTTCTCTCTCTGTCTCGAGAGAGCTTGGCTTGTTCTATAAATAACCATGCCTGGCCCATGTGCTTTCATAAACCATTACTAAAACATGTTTTGCTATAATATTGGTGGGAAAATTTTCAACAAAGACAGCTAAATATTAGTAAAAACCTTAAGGAGAAATGGATAATTGGCTTGACATATTGATTGTACAACCATTAAAAACAATAATTCTAATACGTTCTCTTCATTCTTTACCTTGCTCTAATGAGACTTTTCAAAGAATTACTACGTAGAGTTTTGGACTCTGAGCTACAAAATGGTCAGATAATATCTTCAAAACATACAACGAAGAAGGACAAAGATAACTCCCAGTGTCAGGAATCTTCCTCTCTAAGTTCATGAGATTGGATAAATTAATAAATAACTGGAATATACAAATGAAAGCAAAGCATAAACAATGTGAGTAAACCAGGTAATAAACCTGCCCGAAACGCTGAGCGTACTAGTGGTTTTACAAGATTATAAATACCATTCTATGTATCCTCACAAACCCAATGTACCTTCTTGTGTATAAATAAATCTATTAATATATATATCAAGAAAAGTAAGATCTCGTCCATCAAAAAACGTTACATATTCACCAGTATGTTACTGTTCCGTTGTTTACCTGTATTTATGTGACTGTATGAGCAAATGTGTGTATATGAATACTCAGTGATAATTATACTTCCATCATTCATTTACAGACAACACTTACTCTACGTTCATATATTCATTGTACATTATATAATTGCTAAACCTTGACAAAACAAATAAACTTGTCACAGAGTTAGTTCAATCAAATTAACTCATTAACTTACACAAAACAAAGAAATACAGGGATTTCCGTTCGCTAATCAGATTCAAAGTGTTTATTTAAGATAAGATTTGAATCCATGAAATACTAATGAGGAGCGGCAGTAGTGCAGGTGTGGGAGCGTCCTCCGCGGCCCTCACACTCCGCAGGTCTAGCCCTCGCACTCCAAGTCGCTCCTTTTATTGTTCCTTTATTATTTTTCAACGGTTTCTTCTTTGATAAAGACCTGTATATGTATTTTAAATTTATCGTGTATCCTAAAAAAATTAAGATAATTTAAGGATAAAATCAATATAGATGAGACTGTTAAAAAGGTGAAAATCAACGGCACTGTTGCATAATCAAGAACACCGTTTGGTAACCTAAATGTTTTTCTTCCCATTAAAGTTGTCTATATCAAAGGCACCCGAGGAGCCTGTATATTATTATGTCTACTGTGGAAACCGTGAATAAAGGTAACTTAAGCTGCCTCCCTTTCTAGCTCCATCAATTTGCTTGAGTCCCTCGCCGCCCATGAGCAAGTCTGAGAGTCAAACCTTCACACATGTCCTCTTCTTCCACCCAAAATAATGCTAAACATTTCCTCTTTGTTCACAGATGAATACGACTATGAATCGTTAATTTTGTAATTAAGTTACTTCTTGCTTCCTTCACTTGTAGCATAGTGAGGTCTAGTTCCCTCAGTATTGTGTAACGTTCTGCGCTCTAAGTTCAGGGACCAGTTGTGTAGCAAAGTTATTTCAATACTATTCCTTTTTTTTTTACAAACGTATTGAAATTATGTGATAAAAGGAAACAAGCAAAACAATAAAGTGAAAGTCGGGATGATTGTACACGATTACATTACCAAAATATGTTTAACACTGCCACCCACAATCTCAAGTCGTAGGCATATCATCCTATCTTTACCACTTCACTTTTTATGTGAGAAATAAAGTCCAGGATCATGTTAAGTCTTGTTACATGATCTTCGGCAGGCATTCCTCTCTCTCTATCAGCTGGGATTATCACAAATAATATTACTGAAAGATGTGAAATGTTTATCACGAGAAAACATTTATATTATTACATGATGGACAGCAACATATTAAAGGAAGCCATCTTGGTAAAGGCTTAACCGTCCAGCGGTCATTATAGATGCTGTGAGACCGTACAGCTGCCACTGTTGTTCTTGTACGTCCGTACAGCGGTGATTATAGATGCTGTGAGATCGTACAGCTGCCACTCTTGTTGTACGTCCGTACAGCGGTCATTATAAATGCTGTGAGACCGTGCAGCTGCCACTGTACTTGTTGTACGCCCGTACAGCGGTCATTATAGATGCTGTGAGACCGTAGAGCTGCCACTGTACATGTTGTACGCCCGTACAGCGGTCATTGTAGATGCTGTGAGACCGTACAGCTGCCACTGTTGATGTTATACTTCCATATAGCGGTCATTATAGATGCTAAAAGTATATACAACGGCCTTTATTATGCTGTAAGGTTGTACCTCGTCCAACGTTGATGCAGTACGGCTGCACAACGGCAATTGTTTATGCTGCAAGGAGGTACAGCGGCTATTGTTGATGCTGTAAGGAGGTACAGCGGCCATTGTTGATGCTGTAAGAAGGTACAGCGGCTATTGTTGATGCTGTAAGGAGGTACAGCGGCCATTGTTGATGCTGTAAGGAGGTACAGCGGCTATTGTTGATGCTGTAAGGCGGTATGGCGGCCATTGTTGATGCTGTAAGGAGGTACAGCGGCTATTGTTGATGCTGCAAGGAGGTACAGCGGCTATTGTTGATGCTGTAAGGAGGTACAGCGGCTATTGTTGATGCTGTAAGGAGGTACAGCGGCTATTGTTGATGCTGTAAGGCGGTATGGCGGCCATTGTTGATGCTGTAAGGCGGTATGGCGGCCATTGTTGACTCTGTGAGGTCGAACAGTTGCACTTCATGATGCCGTTAGGCTAAGCAGATGCGGTGATTAGGCCATACAATTATGGATGCGGTGAGGCCGTAGAGTGGCCATTGTTGATACTGTACGTCCATGCAGGCGTCACTGTTCATACTAAAAGCCGTACAGTACCATTGTTGATGATGCAATTCCTTACAGAGGTCGTGGTCGATGGTTTAAAGTAGTTCAACTGCCATTGTAGATACTGTAAGGTCGTACAGAGGTCATTGTTAATGTTGTAAAGTCGTACAGTGGCCATTGTTAATGCTGTAAGGTCGTACAATGACCATTGTTAATGCTGTAAGGTCATACAGAGGCCAGTGTTGGTGTTGTAAGGTCGTACAGAGGCCATTGTTGATGATGTAAGGTCATACAGAGGCCATTGTTGATGCTGTAAGGTCGTACAGAGGCCATTGTTGATGCTGTAAGGTCGTACAGAGGCTATTGTTGATGATGTAAGGTCGTACAGAGTCCATTGTTAATGTTGTAAGGTCGTACAGAGGCCATTGTTGATGCTGTAAGGTCGTACAGAGGCCATTGTTAATGATGTAAGGTCGTACAGAGGCCATTGTTGATGTTGTAAGGTCGTACAGAGGCCATTGTTGATGCTGTAAAGTCGTACAGAGGCCATTGTTGATGCTGTAAGGTCGTACAGAGGCCATTGTTGATGATGTAAGGTCGTACAGAGGCCATTGTTGATTGTGTAAGGTCGTACAGAGGCCATTGTTGATGCTGTAAGGTCGTACAGAGGCCATTGTTGATGATGTAAGGTCGTACAGAGGCCATTGTTGATTGTGTAAGGTCGTACAGAGGCCATTGTTGATGTTGTAAGGTCGTACAGAGGCCATTGTTGATGCTGTAAGGTCATACAAAGGCCATTGTTAATGATGTAAGGTCGTACAGAGGCCATTGTTGATGTTGTAAGGTCGTACAGAGGCCATTGTTGATGCTGTAAGGTCGTACAGAGGCCATTGTTGATGCTGTAAGGTCGTAAAGAGGCCATTGTTGATGTTGTAAGGTGTTGTAATCCACAAGTTAGTAGGGATTATTAGCTAGAGGATCATTACTACAACACTTAACGAATGATGATTGGAAGTACATGTTAAGTAGACACACTATGGATCACATATCTAAGAAAGGTCAATGGATTAAGACCGCAGCTGCTTAACCAAATTAATAATTCCTGGAAAGAGGACTCAGACTTCTAGGAACAAGGTTACCGCTCTAGGGATAAGGTTAATCGGATTATACCTTCCTTGAGAGGCGGGGTGAAATGGTTGAGGTAGATGGCTGACTGGAGACAGTCTTGTTGTGGGAGTTGAACTGGCAAGTCCTCTGAGGTCTCCGTTTGTGGCAGCAGCGAAGTGTAGCAGACAGCTATGCGAGAGCCTGATGTAATCTTAGTGACCAAGTTAAGTCTGCAGTATGTGAGTATTCAATGTAAGACTAATCCGGTGTGGAGCGTTGTAGTAATCATTCCTTATTAGGGACTTAGGTGGAAGTTACGAGTGCAAGTGGTGACCGCGGTCAAGTGGTCTATGGGTATTGGAAGTGTATTTACCTAATAGAATATGTTAATATGTTATTGTTTGTCAGAGTCTATTCTTTGTAATTAAATGACAAAACCCGACGGCCTTTAAATACCTTCCATATGTTCACTCATTGTGTTCCAGTACAAACCTAGTGGTACGCCTCAAGGGTCTGGTGTGTGTAGGAGTACACGGTGGTAGTAACGGTTGCTGAGGCAAGGTGTTATGTCTTGTGTAATCGCTGTGTTCGGAATGAACCGGGGTTCAGCGTCACGACAAAGGTCGTACAGAGGCCATTGTTGATGCTGTAAGGTCGTACAGAGGCCATTGTTGATGCTGTAAGGTCGTACAGAGGCCATTGTTGATGCTGTAAGGTCGTACAGAGGCCATTGTTGATGCTGTAAGGTCGTACAGAGGACCAATGTTGATGCTGTAAGGGGCAATTCATTTTGCATGTGGTGGTACTGTCGGACAGAGCGTGTCTGGGAACACTCAACACATTGGTTCGAACCCTCATCAAGGCTCCTGTGGATTTGTTTTGTTATTCATCCCATTCTTACATTCATCCCATTCTTACTTTTTTCTTAAATTCATCCTATTCTTACATTTATCCAATTCTTCCCATATTCTTATATTCACCCTAATCTTATGCTCATCTTTTTCTTACATTCATCATCTTCTTACATTCATACAATTCTTACTTTATCCTATTCTTACATTCATACAATTCTTACCTTATCCTATTTTTACATTCATACAATTCTTACCTTATCCTATTCTTACATTCATACAATTCTTACCTTATCCTATTCTTACATTCATACAATTCTTACCTTATCCTATTCATACATTCATACAATTCTTACCTTATCCTATTCTTACATTAATCCTATTCTTTTTTCCTTGTTCCTACATTTATCATCTTCTTACATTTATCCTATTCTTATATTTCTCATACCTTGTCGTCACCTCACTCTCTTACCATATATATGCCTGACCTTTCCTCTCCTCTTTCACGCAGCTTGATAATGGTCCATGACGGACCGAAACGTCGTCGTCTCTCCATCTTCTGATGTGTGGTTTGGTCATCATGTCTTCACCCTCGTTATTGTGACTCTTCGTCTCCTTGAATCATATATCCACTCAACGTGTTTTAATAATTTATTATTTGTTTATTATTCACGTTTAAAATATTCTTAGTGTTTCGGCCTCACAAACGTAGAGTCCTCGGTTCGAATCTCCAGGTGAATTTAATTCTTAGTGCATCAGTAAAAGGAGCCTAACGGAACTGCAGGACTCGATCTCCGGACTGTGAGGCGGCGGAGGAGGCGCCCACATCTGCGCCACAACGGCTCCTGGTTATTCATTAGTGCTCACTGATCTTATCTTGCCCAAACACTAACAATGTGATTTGTGGATGGAAATACCGTGTGTTTGCTTGTTCATTGTAAGTTCATTAGTGTATGAATAGACCAGCTCTGTGACATGAGTTTGTGTATGAATGGCCCAGCTCTGTGACAAGAGTTTGTGTATGAATGGCCCAGCTCTGTGACAAGAGTTTGTGTATGAATGGCCCAGCTCTGTGACATGAGTTTGTGTATGAATGGCCCAGCTCTGTGACATGAGTTTGTGTATGAATGGACCAGCTCTGTGACATGAGTTTGTGTATGAATGGACCAGCTCTGTGACATGAGTTTGTGTATGAATGAACCAGCTCTGTGACATGAGTTTGTATATGAATATTAATGATAGTATTCTTAATGCTCTTGGTCTGTGTAATGTGTATGATTGTGTAAATGTATTATAATTGACAAATATAAATAAATCATTGAGGCATAATTGCCACACCGACACATGTCTATACACAAGCAGATATACACATGTATACACAGCTGCAGGTGTATATACTCCACAATTCGTATCCATTATGAATGGACCAGGTTGCCAGGTTACACCCATGTTATCACTGGACATTGATCTATATATCTGGTTTTAAGTATTTTTAGTTTATTTTCTTTTTTTATCCCTATGTAAAGGAGTAGATATTAGTTAAATTTTATTATTGAAAGCTGAGTGACTTTCCTCATCAGTTATTTTATTTATATAAAACTCTGTTGTCAAATTAATCATTTCTTCTAATTCCTTTTTTAACCAAAATTGTTGCATATGGAAGTTTCGAACGTTCTCTTGAGATTATAGTTTCAATATCTCCTCTATTCTGTGTGTTTATGCCTGACTTCGATTTCAATACTTCAGTGATATTTCCATTCGTTCAGTATTTTAATGCATGGACTTGACTGTAAAGTTGTCACCAGTTAGGTGGGTGTGGAGCAGGAATACTGACTGTGTACCTGAGTCACCACACAGGTACACTAACTAAAAATATATCCTTAAAGAACTTGCTTACAGCTTCATCGCTGCAAATACTAATAATCTCTTACAGAACCTTACATCTAACCTAACCTAAGGTAGGCCTAAGTATTAAACACATTAAAGAATATGAAAGTATTAACTTGTATTTGAGAAAAACTAATTTTGTTTAAACTTTATGTTAACATCTATGAAAGCATTTTTGCAGTCGTGTGCGGCCTGACGACAGGTAGCGGAAATTGCTGGGCACGTTTTGTTTTACTTAATGCACCTGTTTACCTAGCAGCAAAAAAGTACTCTTGAGCTAGTAAACTGTTGTTAGATACCATCCAGGGAAGGATCAGAAGTACGTCAATTAGGGTGTGGGACGGAGGGCAGAAGGAACCTAGATATAATCTTAAATTATATATAAAAACACAGGCTGCCTGTCCTCAACAAAATGAACTATTATTGTTGCTAACAAAGATAAAGGTATCAGTTGGAGATATAAGGCAATTGTGAGTGTGAGAAGAGACACCTGTGTTGGCCTGGAGCGTCTCCTACACCCACACCCACCAGTGTTGGTCTGGAGCGTCTTGTACACTCACACCCACCAGTGTTGGTCTGGAGCGTCTCCTACACCCACACCACCAGTGTTGGTCTGGAGCGTCTCCCACACCCACACCACCAGTGTTGGTCTGGAGCGTCTCCTACACCCACACCCACCAGTGTTGGTCTGGAGCGTCTCCTACACCCACACCACCAGTGTTGGTCTGGAGTGTCTACTACACCCACACCACCAGTGTTGGTCTGGAGCGTCTCCAACACCTACACCACCAGTGTTGTTCTGGTGCAATCTCCTACACCCCACACCACCAGTGTTGGTCTGGAGCGTCTCCTACACCCACACCACCAGTGTTGGTCTGGAGCGTCTCCTACACCCACACCACCAGTGTTGGTCTAGAGTACCTCCCACACCCACACCACCAGTGTTGTTCTGGAGCACCTCCTACACCCACACCACCAGTGGAGATCTGGAGCGTCTCCTACACCCACACCACCAGTGTTGGTCTGGAGCTCCTCGAACACACACACTTCCAGTGTTAGTGTGGAGCGACTCCTACACTCACACCCACCAGTGTTGGTGTGGAGCGTCTCCTATACCCACACCACCAGTGTTGGTCTGGAGCGTCTCCTACACCCACACCACCAGTGTTGGTCTGGAGCATCTCCTACACCCACACCACCAGTGTTGGTCTGGAGCGTCTCCTACACCCACACCACCAGTGTTGGTCTGGAGCGCCTCTCACAACAACACTACCAGTGTTGGTCTGGAGCGCCTCTCACAACATTACTACCAGTGTTGGTCTGGAGCACCTCCTACACAAACACCACCACCAGTGTTGGTCTGGATCGCCTCTTACACCCACACCACCAGTGTTGGTCTGGAGCGTCTCCGACACTCACACCACCAGTGTTGGTCTGGAGTGACTCCTACACCCACACGACCAGTGTTAGTCTGGAGCGACTCCTACACCCACACGACCAGTGTTGGTGTAGAGCATATCCTACCACCACACCACCAGTGTTGGTCTGGAGCGTCTCCTACACCAACACCACCAGTGTTGGTGTGGAGAATCTCCTAAACCCACACCCACCAATGTTGGTCTGGAGCGCCTCCCACATCCACACCACCAGTGTTGGTCTGGAGCGCCTTCTACACCCACACCACCAGTGTTGGTCTGGAGCGACTTCTACACCCACACCACCTGTGTTGGTCTGGAGCGTCTCCTACACCCACACCACCAGTGTTGGTCTGGAGCGACTTCTACACCCACTCCACCAGTGTTGGTCTGGAGCGTCTCCTACACCCACACCACCAGTGTTTTTTCTGGAGCATCTCCTACACCCACACCACCAGTGTTGGTTGGGATTACCTCCCACATCTATACCACCAGTGTTGGTCTGAAGTGCCACACACACCTCCACCACCAGTGTTGGTCTGCAGCTCCTCCCACACCCACACCACCAGTGTTGGTCTGGAGCGCCACCTACACCCACACCACCAATGTTGGTTTGGAGCGCCTTCTACACCCACACCACCAGTGTTAATCTGGAGCGTCTCCTACACCCACACCACCAGTGTTGGTCTGGAGCGTCTCCCACACCCACACCACCAGTTTTGGTCTGGAGCGTCTCCTACACTCACACCACCAGTGTTGGTCTGGAGCGTCTCCTACACTCACACCACCAGTGTTGGTCTGGAACGTCTCCCTGTTGGAAATTTCCAACACTTAATTACTTATATCTAGTACTTTAAGAGGTAATTCTTGTACTAGGCATTATAATTTACTAGCACTGCTAACCAGTAGTTTAGTGATATTGAGTTCACTTAATTAAGGCGTAGAAACGTCTCATCTTCCTGTATATTATAGCCGGGTGTTGCGTCAGCCACACGGCTACAGGGATAATTTTTACATATACATGAATGGAATTAAATTCACTTTACTTCAGCATTCTATATTTAGAATTATTGGCTGACAATGAATTTATCTTTGTTTAGCAAATATATTTTTGTTTACTGGAAATATTTTACACAGGTAATTACAGCGGTTCCAGTGAATACACGATGAACTTAATTTGTACTCTTAACATTCTCTCCCATTTATTTAAAGTATTTGCGTAGCGAGAACCAATCTGTTGTCATATAAGACAAATTAATATCGTATAATTTATGATCAACCTTGTCTCCATCATCTCGGAAAGTTGGAAAAAATACTGCAATTATTTACCGAGTTCAAACATTGCGAGGGAGTGCGCATGCGCGAGCCAGCCAAGAGAGACTTGGCAGAGATAGACACCATATTAGGAGTGTCCTGGAGCTCGTCTGATTATCGTCTCATATTAACAGCATCCATGCATTAACGGATCTCAAGTAGACGTGACGGCTTCATCTTATTCTGGACACCACGTCTGGCAAAGCCAAGTTACTCCTTTTTGTATAGTTATGGCCTTAATTTATTTATTATATCGGGTGCCTTGTTGTTAGGACTCACGACCATCAAAATAACCTTGTGAGTGTTATTATCATATTTTATCCACACTAAATTATGAATATGTGTGGGAATATACGCTCATAGATGGAAATTAAATATGATTCGCCTTTCAGCTTGGGTTTACGGGCAAGAGCGACGACATTCTGCCAGCTTGATCACGTGTCTTTAGTGGTAGCCTGCTCGGACAAGTTTGCCGTGACGTTTTTGCTCTATGCATGTTACTATGAGCTCTAACAGCTAAGCTATTTACGTATTCTTTTAGTAGTTAGAACATTAATTATTCTAGTGATTTATTATTGCATGATTTAATATTTTATTCAAGTGCATATGCATATTATATAAATTTACCCTTCCAAAGATTGTGTAAGGAGACACCTCTAAAATTAACAATAATTTACAGTTCATTTAGTATGATTTATTAAATTTCATTGATCCTTTAGAAGAGTAAAGAGATCCAGTAAAGAGATCCTTTACTGCTAGAATCCACTCAGTAAAACATCTAAATTACTGGGACCGACTAAAGAGCCTAAATCTGTACTCCCTTGAGCGCAGGCGGGAGAGATACATAATAATTTACACGTGGAAAATAATTGAGGGGCTGGTCCCAAACCTGCACACAGAAATAACACCACATGAGACCAGAAGACATGGCAGGATGTGCAGAATACCCCCGTTGAAAAGCAGAGGTGCAACAGGTACTCTGAGAGAGAACTCTATCAACATCAGAGGCCCGAGACTGTTCAACACGCTTCCACTACACATAAGGGGCATAACTGGCAAACCCCTCACAGTGTTCAAGAGAGAACTGGATAAGCACCTCCAAAGGATACCTGATCAACCAGGCTGTGCCTCATACGTCAGGCTGCGAGCAGCCGCGTCTAACAGCCTGGTTGATCAGTCCAGCAACCAGGAGGCCTGGTCGACGACCGGGCCGCGGGGACACTAAGCCCCGGAAGCACCTCAAGGTAGCCTCAAGGTAAGGCGAGGGAGCGCATGACAGAGCTCAGGCAAGATAACTGGGAAACTTTTGTTAACAGTCTCAACTCTCACACCCCCCTCAGCCAGGCATGGAAGGATATTAAAAGAATTAAAGGCGATAAGATCGGCCAAGTAGCACACCCTCACCCTCTACATAGAGCAAACGAGTTAGTCGATGCTTGGGCAACCACCTCTAGCTTCAATAATCTTCCCCCAGACATACAGTTCAGATTAAATGCTGGTTACGGAGATCGAGAGAGGCTCGTTGACTTCATGCTCCACAAGGAAGATGAATGCAACGTGCCATTTACTGAGTTTGAATTACTCGCGGCCCTAAACAAAGGCAAAGCCACATCCCCCGGTGAAGATGGCATCACTTATGAAATATTGCGTCTGCTCCCTTTAGTACCAGGGAATCCCCTGCTTGAGCTGTATAATATGAGCTATGTTACTGGGGAGCTTCCTAACTCTTGGACCAACAGTATAATCATTCCAATTCCCAAGCCAAATCAAGAGAATGCTTTCCGCCCATTTTCCCTTACTAGTTGCATTTGCAAAACATTCGAGAGAATGGTCCTAAACCGTCTCCTCCATAGAATAAGAACCATGCTATCCCCCCCAGATATATGGCTTCATGCATGGAAGGAGTGTGCATCATTGCATCACCACCTTTCTTACCCTGCACACTGAAAAGTCATATACCACCTTCCTAGATCTTAAGTCTGCCTTTGATATTGCAAATAGACATGTTATCTTGAGTGAGCTTGCAAGAATGAATATTGGTGGTCGGCTTCTTTGTTGGATCAGGGGTTACTTATCCAACAGGAAGTCATCTGTATTTTTCCAGAGGCATAGGAGTGTAACAAGAGAATTTGAACTAGGTACCCCGCAGGGTGGTGTCCTCAGTCCTACCTTATTTAATATGTTAATAAACACGCTGTTAAACTCTATACCGAGCAAACCCAACGTCCACATCATTAGCTATGCTGATGATATAATGATACACACCACTGGGTATGCTAACACGCAGAACACTCTTAACTCTGTATTAGACTCATGTCAGGACCTAGGTTTAATTATCTCAGCAGAGAAAACAAAGATACTAAATCGGCGCCCACCCAGGCAGGGAGGAGCTGTTCGCAAGATGCAACTGTCTGATGGCTCCCAGCTTGACTATGTAAACAGATTCAAATACCTTGGCCTTGAGGTGCCACTGTATGGTCCTGTTGTATTCAGACTCTGTCGTCAGTTTAAAGAGAGGCTCCGAGCTCTCAAGGCTGTTGCAGGTTATCACTCAGGCTATGGTGCCAATGTCAGTATTGTCAAAATGATGTACTTTGCATACATCAGATCTTTAGTGGATTATGCTGCACCTCTGCTTGTCTTGATGCCTGAAAGAAAGCTTGGAGGGCTTGAAAAATTGCAGAACGAAGCCTTGAGGATAATCCTTGGGTGCCCTCGTACCACAAAGATACTTAATATGAGAAAGGAACTTAATATTCTGAACGTTGTTGATCGTGTTACTGAAATTAACTGTCAAATTGGTATAAAAATGCTTAGGCTAACTCATCCTAATCCTTGCACAGAAGCCCTCCAGAGTTTCTTTATTGAAGATCAGCATTGTTCCAAATGGATAACAAAAACTGGAACTCAACTCAGAATGTATGGGGTTCATGATTTGTACCAAGAGAAACAACAACGGCACTTTCCTGCACCGTGGGAGGTTACACTCTTTCCAGTTTTACTCCCTCCCTTTCCACCCAAGAAGCAAATTAGAGATCAGCCCAAGCTTCGTCTTGAGGCAAAGCTCAACGCCTTAAGCAATATTGATGCTCTGTCCACAGAGCATTCTCTCTCTCACATTATATACACTGATAGTTCCCTACACCGCACCACGGGTGCAGCTGGAAGTGCAGTTGTCCTGACAATGGGCGATGGCCTATACTTTGAGCGGGGAGTCCGTATAAACAACTGGGCCTCTACCCTTCAGACTGAACTATTTGCCTTGATCCTTGCACTGAAATGTGTACAAGTCTCAAAACTTGATACATTAATTGTAAGTGACTCCTTATCATCCTTAAATGCTCTCAACTCTTTAAGACATAACTGTAACATGCTCGTGTCCGAAGCCAGACACAAATACAACAAAATTATTAAGGATGGTAACAGAGTCCATTTCATGTGGTCTCCATCTCATGTTGGCCTCCGAATGCATGATAGAGCTGATAAGTTAGCCAAAGAATCTGCCTTTAAAGGAGCCGTTGAGTGTAACCTTGGATTGTCAATGAGCAATCTGAGAGCAGCAGTACACCGAGAACTTCAACTAGATCTTGTAGATCTGAGGCAAAGTGAAATTGAAACCAGTAATTCCATCTATCATCATACTATCATGCAAGAGGAGCCACACATCTATGGATCATCCAATAAAATCAGCAGACTTCTAGATGTTACTACTGCTCGGCTTAGACTCGGTTACAAGTATCACTGGGAATTCTCATTATCTGCTGATGTAGACCTGACCAAATGTAAACTGTGTCAAAATTATTCGCACACCCTCCGTCACTATGTGATGGAGTGCGAAAAGATACGTGAATTTAGAGACTATTCTATAACCAATGTTCCAGAGGTGTGTCAATATTTCATTCAAAATGATCTGCTACAAGAAATTTTAGCCAAATATCCCCAGTTTGCTAACTGTAGGTAGTAACTAAGTGATTGAGCTGTGCCGATGATCTGCGTTTGAATTGAAATATTTCGTTAGTATTTTTTGTTTTTGTTTTGAAAACAAGAAAATGGACAACATTTTTATTTCACAGCTGCAAATGTGTAACAAACAGCTATGAATCCACCGGCTACAACGTTAACTGCTTTCTTCATGTTATGTCAAAATGACGCGTTTGCGAAAACACTGCTGTATTAGGAAGTGCCTACGTATTACACATGGAATGCCAGTAGAAAATTATTTGAACGAGGCAAACGAGGAGATCGAGTCGACGGACAACCTGGAATATTCAAATAAACTACGATAGGCAGACTGTACACCGTGCATCCCAATCAAAATGCATGCTTCTTTCTTTACATGCTGTTGGTAAATGTGCCTGGTCCAACGTCTTTCAGGCCACTGAGATTTGTCAACGGCGTAACACATGCCACTTTCCGTAGTGCATGTCAAGCTCGGAATTTATTGGAGAATGACCGACACTGGGATGTATGCATTAATGACGCGTCCAACACGTCACATCCAAATGAAATTTATGCATTGTTTCAATAACATTGACCACCTGCTCTCCTTCAACCCCCAGTGGCTGAAGATACTATCATTGATAAATTTCAATTTCTCCAGCTTTGAAAGGGGCTGTCGTTGTGCAGCAGTACTCCACTCTAGATAGCACAAGCGTTTTGAAAAGTATCATCATCGGTATAGCATCTCTAGTGTGAAAAGTTCTTGTTATCCAACCTGTCATTTTTCTTGCAGTTGTGACGGCTACTTTATTGTGTTCTTTAAAGGTAAGGTCTTCCGACATGAGTACACCCAGGTCCTTTACATTGCCTTTTCGTTCTATGTTATGATTTGCCTGCGTTTTGTATGTGGTTCCTGTTTTTATGTTTTCAATTTTTCCGTAGCGCATGAGCTGAAACTTATCCTCGTTGAATACCATATTATTTTCTGTAGCCCATAGAAAGACCTGATCAACATCTGATTGGAGGTTTGCCGTGTCCTCTATGTTGCCAACTCTCATGAAAATCCTAGTGTCATCTGCAAAGGATGATACAGTGCTATAGGTTGTGTTCTGGTCTATGTCCGATATGAGGATGAGAAAAAGTACTGGAGCAAGCACAGTACCCTGGGGGACTGAGCTCTTCACGGTTGATGGGCTTGATTTTATTTTGTTGACTATTACACATTGGGTTCTGTCAGTCAGGAAATTGTAGATCCATCTGCCTATTTTCCCGGTAATTCCTTTTGAACGCATTTTATGTGCAATAACACCATGGTCACATTTATCAAAAGCTTTTGCGAAATCTGTGTAAATTACATCAGCGTTTTGTTTGTCTTCCATAGCATCTAATGCCATATCATAGTGGTCCAGCAACTGCGACAGGCAAGAGCGCCCTGTTCTGAAACCATGTTGTCCGGGGTTATGGAGATGCTGTGATTCCATGTATTTTGTGATCTTACTTCTTAGCACTCTCTCAAAATTTTTTATGATGTGCGATGTTAGTGCTATCGGTCTGTAATTTTTTGCCTCTGCCTTATTTCCTCCTTTATGGAGTGGTGCTATCTCTGCTGTTTTTAGTATGTCAGGGATAACGCCAGTATCTAGGCTTTGTCTCCACAGAATGTGAAGGGCCTGCGATAGTGGTTTTTTACAGTTCTTGATGAATATGGAGTTCCAAGAATCCGGGCCTGGTGCAGAGTGCATAGGCATACTGTTTATGGCTTCTTCAAAATCTAGTGGGGATAGGGCGACGTCTGATATATGATTTGATGTTGGTATCATATCCATAAAAAATTCATTTGGATTATCAATCTTTAGTGCATTTAATGGCTCACTGAAAACAGAGTCGTACTGCTTCCTCAGTAACTCGCTCATTTCTTTGTTGTCATCTGTGAAAGTTCCATCTCCCTTTCGCAGGGGCCCGTTACTAGATGTGGTTTTTGATCTTGATTTTGCATAGGAGAAAAAATATTTCGGATTTCTCTCTATTTCACTGATGGCCTTTTGCTCTCTTTGCCTCTCCTGGGTTTTGTATGATTCTTGTAGCTTGAGTTCAATTGTTTCTATTTCTCTACCTAACCTTCTTCGCCGTTCTTGAGATAGGGTGCGACTCTCAAGTTGTTCCGCGATTCGTTTTCTTCGCCTATATAAGGAACGACGTTCCCGTTCCAATCTGCATCTCTTTCTCTTTTTTCTTAGGGGTATGCGGTTTGAACATATTTCTAGTGCTACTGAGCTTATTTTTTCCAGGCACTGGTTCAGGTTTGCATTTCCTAGCTGTTCTTCCCAGTTTATTTCTGTGAAGTCCTGGTTTATTTGCTCCCAGTTTATCCGTTTATTATTGAAGTTGAATTTGCTGAAATCTCCTCCACCGGGAATCTGGACTGGTTTTGGAGGTCCATTCCCCATGGTTGTCAGTACCTCAATTAAGTTGTGATCTGAGTAACAGGTATTTGTAATCATTATGTTCCCGATCAACTCATCATTATTAGTGAAAATGAGGTCCAGCGTGTTCTCCTTCCTAGTTGGTTCTACTATTTGCTGGTTTAAGGCAAACCTATCGCACATCCGTAGCAGGTCATTTGCATGTGCCTGCTCATTTAGGCTACTTCCTGGTATTCTTTCTGATATTACTGTATTAGCCAGGTGCTTCCATTTCAGGTGCCGTAGGTTGAAGTCCCCAAGCAGGATGATGTTCGGAGCTGGATTTGTGAGGTTTTCCAAGCAGTGCTCTATTTTCATTAGTTGGTCTTTAAACTGCTGAGGGTTTGCCTCCGGTGACTTATATACAAGGACAACAACTACATTTAGGATCTCTATTTTGACTATCAGCACTTCCACCATATCATTTGAGGTGTTTAGCAGCTCAGTACAGATGAGTGTGTCTTTGATGTAGAGGCTGACCCCACCCTGAAGCCGGTGTTTCCTATCACATCTGAAGAGATTGTATTCTGGGATCCATATTTCACCATCAAGGTAGTCCTTTGTGTGAGTTTCCGTTAGGGCTGCAAACACTGCATTTGCCTCATGAAGGAGACCATCTATAAAATGAACTTTGTTGGATTTGCGTGTTTTTATACCCTGGATGTTGGCAAATATAAATGATGTTATCGTGTTAGTGGAAGTGCTGGATGCTTTAATTGGTGCTAATATCTGAGGCTCTGGTAAGGAGGCCACTGTGTTTGCGTCCTCTCTAGCATTTGACCGAGTTGGTGGTAGAGTCTGGTCATTTTTAGCCATTCTTCTCCTCCTCCTCTTGCTAAAAAATTATCCCGGTTGATGGAGTAGTGGCTGTTTTCATAGTGGTAGCCTGTCGGTTTTATTCGCCTGGTACCTCTTATATGAAAAGCTGGGCATTCAGCATTGAAGCACTCTTTCCTGTCCAAAGAGTTCTTGCAAATTTCTGGGTGAAAGAATTCACAGCTTTTGGTACATTTACCTGTATTGAGGAGGTTTCTGCACTTTCTAGGGGTGATTGTGTGTACATGTTCCATTTATTCTTCCCGATTCCCCATGCTTACAGGTAGCCCATCTGTAATACCAACAGATTTTGGGGCCTTGTTTTGTTTGTTTCCCTCTGCCAGGGACCGCACTCTGCTGCGGCGCCCCCGACACTGTGCTCTGCTCCGGTGCCTGTGACACCGCGCTCTGCTCCGGTGCCTGCGACACCGCGCACTGCTCAGGGGTCCCCGACTCCGTGCCCTGCTCAGGCATCCCCGACTCCGCGCCCTGCTCAGGACACCCCGACTCCGTGCCCTGCTCAGGCATCCCCGACTCCGCGCCCTGCTCAGGCATCCCCGACTCCGCGCCCTGCTCAGGCATCCCCGACTCCGCGCCCTGCTCAGGCATCCCCGACTCCGCGCCCTGCTCAGGCATCCCCGACTCCGTGCCCTGCTCAGGCATCCCCGACTCCGCGCCCTGCTCAGGCGCCGCTGCCACAGAGCTCTGTGCTACAGCTGTTTGTACCTTGGTGTCATGTACAGTTTGTTTGAAGACATTAGAAATTGCTATGCAGGCATTAATTAGTAATTCTCTGTTTTCGGCGGGAGTTTTATCCAGGATTTCCATCAATTTCAAAAAAGTTACATCATCCTTTTTGCAGAGCCAGTACACAGAGTGGTCACTGGGACCATTTCTCCTTGAATTGTTAGTCATGTTGGCACATTTTTTGTGTATGGCTGCTGAACAGAGTTGGCATTGAAAGCTCTGTTGGTAATCTACCTTCATGTTGCATTCTATGCACGTTTTTATCAAAGCCATTTTTTTTAACACTTCTGTTCAGTGGTGATGGTCTTACAAGGTGGGGTGTTGACCGGTGGGGGAGTTGACCGCGGGTGCTGGCCGTGGGAGCTGGCCGTGGGTGTTGACCGTGGCTGTTTACCAACTTGAGATAGGCCTGGACGTGGCTGTATGGACGGCCACTGTTGCTACCACGTGTCGCACTCTTAATTTGTTTTGTTCACTTGTTAGATTACATTACTTGCATTTTCCCACTAGTTATCATACAGTAGAGGCGTCTAGTTTCTGTGTCTGGGCACTAGTTACCTGAGTACGTTACACTATTTGAAAGCCTTGCCTAGCCTTGGCTAGGGCTTTCTGAAAGAGCTTGAGCATTGCTGGCGTACGTGTTTCCCTATATGCAAGCCCAACTCGTCTGGCAGTGCGTTTCAAAGTACGCAGTTTGGGGTCATTGTAATAGGCATGGCGTTTATTACCTTTCATGTCGTTCCGACTATTGGATGGTGCAGGGGGCCGACCTAAAGGGTCAGCAAACATCTGAATGCTCTGTACTAGATCGTCGTTAAATGTCTGGACTGTGGAGGGATCATAAGTGCTGTACCACTCTGACACATGAGCAACAAAGTCTTCACGTCGAGCAGGAGGAACACTGAGCCGTTTGCGTTTGAAAGTCCCACCGGGCAGGATGGTATTTCCTATACATAGAGTAGTCAATCTAGGGTGATGATCTGACAACAAATCTGTTACAATAGATGATGTGCACCAGACGTGAGAGACGTTGAAACCAACACAGAGGTCTAGAATGCCTCCACAAATATGCGTGGGTTCAAGGTCACCCACAATCTGCACATCTTGGTGACTATTTAGTAGCGACAGCAGTTGATTCCCGTTACCGTTACTGAAGCGAGAGCCACCAATGTCCTTGTGTCTAGCATTGTAGTCACCAAGAATGATGGTTGGCTCTGCTTGAGCGCAGGCCGGAAGATCAATATAATTTAACTTTCCTGCTGGAGCATATAGATTAAATACATTGAGAACAGAGTTGCCCACATAGATCCTCACTCCATGACACTGTTGACCGGCAGTTTGTTTTTCTGGCAGAAGTTGATGGGGGTAGGGATTGTTTGATGTATAGAATGCAAGAGTTACTGGATCCTCATACAGTGGTGAGAATATTTAGGTCACCGGGAGCAACTGCTAATAATTTTTACAACAATCCTGTGTTACTGCCTGCATTAAATTGGCCACACCATCTAACCATTATTTATCTCGATGGTAATGATATCCAACCAACTCGACACCCAGCTGAAATTATAAACCATTTCAGAAATATTATCAATTCCTTTAAGGAAATTATTAGCACCGTTGTGATCACATTAGTGCAACCTCGCCAACCCAGGAGTAATAATCGTTGGAGAGTGAGTCCTGAGTATTATCAACGTGCAACAAAATTATACTAATTTTCGGGTGAGAATAAGAGTAAGGCTGGACGCCACCTACATTCACATTACTGCCAGACCATATCATGAAAACGTGGCTCCAGATGGAGTACGCTTGTTACCAGAGTCTAGGGCACATGTGGTCTATAAATTAATTAATACCATTAATCACCACAGGAGGTTGTGGCTTGAAAGCCAACATTAACTGATCTTATTTAAAAATCTCATACATATATTATAAAATCCAAAAAACATAGCACTGATATAGATCAACATTATTGCACATCATTTATTGTATTTATGCCAATCCACAGGGGGTAGGATTTTTAGACTGGAATTGTACTAAGTCATGTACAACTCTAGCCTAAACTATTATTAGTTACTTTATTAGGTAGGATTAATATCTGACTAATACTGTGCTAGACAGTACTGGTTAATTAATATTCAATGTTGTACAGACCCTAAACAGGGTGGGATCTATTATCTTACACTAATTGTGTGTGTAACTTACACTACTAAGTTATTGTATTTTACTGTGTACACCTTTGAGTGCTACTAGGTGTCACTATACCAACCGAAAGTGATAATGAAAAGCTAGCTGGAGGTGCAACCGTAGTGACATCCAAGCATCACTCAAATCTTAGCTATTTCCTATTAGGTAGGTAAGCTAACCTCTAGTGGAGGTAGGACCATATAGCCTAATCCAAGAAGTTAAATATTAGACTACTATACCGGTATTTGCCTCTGCTACATGAACCAATATCCTAGTTACATTACTAACAACTACATTAAACACAAGAAGCCTCAAATCACCAAGATGGATACTGCTGGAAGAATGAAAAAGACCCTTACAGGTCTAAAAGATCACTTAACTAGGCAGATCAACAAATGCCAAGATCTGTCACAACAGTCACCCATTGACTATTTAGAGCTGGAAAGTTATTTCCAAATTGTTAATAATACATTTGAGCAATTAGAGCTCAAATAAACCAATATTTATCTGAACTTAGTAAGACACACATTACAGACACAGAATTAGATGACATCATGCGGGAATTAGCCCAGTACATTTTATTTATATGATTTACAGGTTAAATTACAACCCTTAAATAAACTGATATTTCTGAATAAGGTTATCTTGAGATGATTTCGGGGCTTTAGTGTCCCCGCGGCCTAGTCCTCGACCAGGCCTCCACCCCCAAGAAGTAGCCCGTGACAGCTTACTAACTCCCAGGTACCTATTTTACTGCTAGGTAACAGGGGCATAGGGAGAAAGAAACTCTGCCCATTGTTTCTCACCGGCGCCCGGGATCGAGCCCGGGACCACAGGATCACAAGTCCAGCTTGCTGTCCACTCGGCCAACCGGCTCCCCCTATTAGTTATAGTTATAGCATCTGCAAGTCTTCCACATACTGAAGTAAAATTACCTCTAATTAATCTACCCACATTTTCTGGTAGTGAGAATGAAAGTTGGGATAATTTTTAGAATAAGTTTGTAGATGCATTACATTCTAAAACCAATATTCCCAAAACTACTAAGCTTACTTATTTACAAGGTCAACTCAGAGATGAAGCCTTAAAGGTAATCTCCAATTTAAACTTGACCTGTGATGGCTATGACCTCGCAGTTTCACTGCTTAAAAGTAATTATGACAATAACGAGAGAGCTATCATCACTTTAGTTCAAAAACGGCTGGATTTGCCAGCAACAGATCAAGAACAGATTTGCCAACAACAGTATGGAAAGAGTCAGTTCCTCTGACTCTCTTCAAACTTATCAGATGGAGCTTGAGTCCTTACTTAAGGCCTTAAGCCTCAAGGTCAACCTCAAGGCTGCTGAATGGTTGACACGAGTAATTATAAGATGCAAGTTGCCCAGTGAAACACTGGACAAACTGTATACTTTACACAATAAAACATCTCTGAACGTGACAGAGATAACATAAGGTTTACACTCTGTAGTCGAATGACAAGGAGCCAATCAGGATGGGAAAGGTATTGCAACACCTTCAACTAACACTCATCGTACACCTCAGGATACCACAACTAATGCTGTAAAATAAAAAATGGCTAACCCATCACCCAAGTGGAAAAATATCAATGTGGGTACCAATACAGTAAATCCCTCAAAACCTGTAGTGAATGTACCTTCTAAAATTGCTACTACAGGACAGGAGAGAAGAAATGTTTGTTCTGCCAAGAAGAACATAATACCTATAAATGTCATAACTACTTAAGTTGCAGTGCGAGGATCAAACGTCTCAACGAATTGCACCGATGCATGGGATCACATGAACCTAACAACTGTACTGTTGTCCTGCATGTGTGCCACAATTGTCATAGCGGCCAACATCATTCTACCCAGTGTGGAGAAACATGACCAAGGTCACAAAACCCTTAAGTGGAACCAAGTACCTCCACCACTGTGCAATATTGCAAAGTACATCAAGAAGTAAATGTACTTGCTACTGAGACAGATAATATCACCATGTTACCGACAGCTCAGCTAAGGTTAACTAATAAGAAATCCAAGATCACCACTCGTGGTCTTTTCGACCTAGGTTCCAATAAGCATTTATTACACAACAACTTGCTGATCAGTTGAAACTTAAAACCTTGTGTCAAGTGAAATTAAACATTTCAGGATTTTTTACTAATACCGAACCTCGCAATTACAAAGTTGCGAGAGTTTTGGTACACCTAGGAGGCCATGCTAGTCCAGTACAGGCTATAGTTGTTGACAAAATCCCATCTGACCTATATGTTTCTGATCTAGGGAATACTGCCAAACTTCTTAAGTGTAATGGAATGAAGTTGGCTGATTACAAAATATATTCTGACCGCCTGAACATTGTAGGTATACTTGTAGGGGCAGATTATTATTACAGATTTATTAATGGATGCACCAAGCAACAAGAAATGAATTGGTTGCTTGCAGCTGGAGGCAAATTGCATACTGGACCAGTGTTACCACAGAAAAATTCTACACCCATGAGTGATCAACAGATCAACTCAAGTGTGACTTGGCTTGGAACAGTCGCCACTCCAAATCAGAGACATGGCTGAGGATATCTCTGATCCTCCTATATATAAATTCTGGAATTTGGATACCTTAGACATTGTCCCTGAACAACCAAGACCAGATGATACTTGGACTTATCAACAATATCTTAACTCAGTTATTTATCGAGAAAATCAATACTGAGTTAAATTGCCATTGAAGCTAAATCACCCACAGCTACCAGTAAATCACTTCATGGCATTAAATCAATTAAAGTCACAGGTAGCTAGATTAAATAAACAGCCTGATAAATTGCAATTGTATTACGATTTAATACAACAACAACTCGCCAGCAAATTTATTGAAGATGTTGACCCAGATAATACCAAACAAGGACATTATTTGCCCCTTCACACCATCTTGAAAGATTCAGCTATTACACCTATTAGAATTGTACTTAACTGTAGTACCAAGGTGATGGCGAATAGTGTATCACTCAATGATTGCCTACAAACTGGCCAGAGTCTAACCCAACGACTCAATGACATACTATTACGGTTTCGATTAGGAATTTATGCCTATACGGCCGACATTAGTAAGGCTTTCTTGAGACTAGGTCTACAAAAAGAAGACTGTAATTTTCCCAAGTTTCTCTGGATGAAGGATTTTAAGGATACTAATTTTGAAATTATAACCTATATTTGCTTCAGTCTTATTCGGAGCTACTTCTTTACCATTTTTACTCCAAGCAACCTTGTACACACATTTGAAGAAATTTGATAGTCCATACAAGACTGAAATTAGCAACAATTTATATGTTGATAACTTCCAGGGAACTACCAATGATAAAACAAAATTAATTAAAATTTATCATGAGGCTTGCCACGAGTTACTGGGAGCTAATATGCCTCTAGAGGCATGTTCTTCAAATGATCAACAGGTAAATCAAATGATAGAAAATGAATTTCCAGGGTACAGAGTACCTCATAATTTAAAGGTTCTTGGCATAAAATGGAATACTTCCACTGATGAACTAAATATTAAATCAGTGAAAACTAATAATTCTCCCATAACCATGAGGAAATTATTGGCTTTTGTCAGTAAACCATTTGACCCGTTAGGCTTACTTAGCCCCATTATAATTAAGGAAAAACTCCTCATGCAGGAGTACTGGCAAACTAACTTGGACTGGGATGATCTGTTGCCTAATGATCTGCAAGATAAATGGCAGCAACTGACGACGGCTTTAAACATACTTAGTTCTCTATAATTCCCACGTAATGCCTTAGGACTGAAACAACCTACTAATCTGCTTGTGTTTTGCGATGCTTCAGGTAAAGCATATGGCGCAGTAGCCTATTTAGTAAACACAAAACAATCAATTTTACTTGCTTCTAAAGCTAGGGTGACCCAGATCAAGAAAAGATCACTGCCCCAAATAGAATTAACAGCTTTGTTAGTAGGTGTTCGATTGGCTGACCAAGACACTCAGTAATATTCACATTGGTGAGATAGTAGTGTGGTCAGACAACGAGGGAATCTTACAATGGGTAAAGAATAATAATAAGGAAATACCCTTCGTCTGTAATAGAGTTAGGGGAAATTCGAGAGCTGTCAGATGAATATAAATTGAGACAGGTCTCTACCAAGGACAATTCTGCTGACTACCTCTCAAGAAGATTAACTTTGAGACAATTAGTTAAAACCATGATGTGGTTTAATGGACCCGAATGGTTGGTCAGTGGTCCAAACAGAAGCCACAAGTCATAGTGACCAATATCACTGTCCCAACTATGGATCTACAACACCTCGATCTTTAGCTATTGATCCTAATTATTTATCTTGTATAAGTAAATTACTAGGGGTTACTCAAGTTTTGTTTGATTTCTTAACCAAGATAGGAATTAAATATCAAATCCCTAGTCCTCTTAAATACTGGATTAGACAAGCCCGAATGGAGACCTATGGAAGAAATTATGAACAACTTCCAGAAAAACTAGTAAGGTCTCTAGGCATTTGCTGGATTCTGACAATCACAATATTTTAAGATGAGGAGGACGTCTGCTCCATGCAGAAGTTGATTTAGAAGTAAAGAAACATATGCTTCTTCCTCGTCACCACTTAAGTAAACTTATAGTATTACATTGTCATGAACAGGGCACATTACATGGTAGAGTGTTAGACACTCTCACTGATTAACGACAGAAGTTTTGGCTTTCCCAGGGTCGTCAAACTGTCAAATGCAGTATTAAATCTTGTGTGATTTGCCGGAGGTATGATGCTCGGGTGTGTCTTTACCCAAAACCTCCACCATTACCTAAAGAACGAGTCGTTCACCTTCGTCTCTTTGAGACCACTAGGATAGATTACATAGGAGCTCTTATTTTAACAGGCACTCCGGACGAGATTCCGGTGAAAGCCTATATATACCTCTTCACGTGTGCAACCACATGAGGCGTACATTTAGAAGTTACTTCTGACATGAGTACAGAAGTTTTCCTAGAAGCTTTTCGAAGGTTTGCAGCATGTCAATCCTGTCCCAAACTGATGAACTCTGATAATGGATCTAACTTTGTGGCAGGAGAAGCTTGCTTAAGGGAAATATGGAATCATCCAGAGGTACTTGCAGTTCTTAAACAAAGACAGTGCCACTGGAAATTTATACCTCCTAGAGAACTGTGGTAGGAGGATTTTACGAACGAATGGTAGGCACTGGGAAGCGATGCTTAAGAAAAGCTTTGCATCGATAGAAAATTAGCCTCACCGAGCTTCAGACCATTATCACGGAAATAGAGACCCGAGTCAACAATCGACCCCTAACCTATCTTTCAGATGATTTCTCCCAGAGAGAACCCCTGAGTCTCTCTCATCTGATGCATGCTGGTCCTCTTAGTCCTTTGATCTCTATAGAGGATGAGGATCTGAAAGACCCCTCATGAGTCGATGGGACCAACTTGGTGGAAAGATATAAACATCTTTCTAGAGTGATAGGCAGGTGGAATGAAGTGTGGACTCGTGAGTATCTAACTGCTCTGAGAATAATTATGGAGCTGCAAGCCCCTATAAGAAAGTCAATTTAAAACAAGATGATCTTGTAACAGGTGATAGTGATGGACCAAGGTCAGAGTGGCCAATAGGCAAAATTGCTGCTGTCCATCCTGATCACCAGGGAATACTAAGAATAGTTAGGATCCAGTGTCAAGGCACGACCACCCTAAAAACTTTAGAGAAATTAGTTCCTCTGGAATTAGCTGAACATGAATGTTCTTCCAAGTTAAATTCACCACAAGTTCCAGAAGACATTAATTCTACCAATATGAGCACTCGTCCATTTAGAATGGCACCTCAACAATGTATAATTAAAACTTAAACAGTATTTTGATTCTGCATAATTGCAGAAAATAGCCTTCAGATGTTGAGAAGATTTTTTGAGTCTGCTGGAATAATTTAATGACTAAGTAACTTAACCAGTACGAGTCATTGCGACACTAATCATTGATTTTGCTGAAGATTTGGAGATTTCTTGACTTTAGATGACTTAATGTTTAATATCTAAATTTTGATTTATGTTCCCATAAACAACACATCTGAGAAGATGGATCAAAACAGAAAAGAAAGGGGAGACATGATAACCACCTACAAAATTCTCAGAGGAATTGATAGAGTGGACAAAGACAAACTCTTCTGCACGGGTGGAACACGAACAAGGGAACACAGGGGAAAACTCATTACCCAAATGAGCCACAGAGACATTAGAAAGAATTTTTTCAGTGTCAGAGTAGTTAGTAAATGGAATGCACTAGGAAGCGATGTGGTGTAGGCTGACTCCATACACAGTTTCAAATAAAGATATGATAGAGCCCAGTAGGCTCGGGAATGTGTACACAAGTTGATTGACAGTTGAGAGGTAGGACCACAGAGACAAAGCTCAACCCCTGAAAGCACAAACAGGTGAGTACAAATAGGTGAGTACGTCTGTTTCACAGATAGGGACATCCATCATGTACATAATAACGTACTAACTTACTAACATTTATATAAATAAAAATGGAAATGTTCGTTTGTTCAAAAACGCTAATCTCCGAAAGTTCTTCACGGATTGCCTTGAAAATTTCACACAACATTCCCATCGCATCCGAGCGGGGTTTTATATACATACTATATAGATGACACATCTGTGACGTGAAAAAACATGCTTTTTTTGAAAAGCTGTGTTTTTCAGGTTTTTTTCATGCTAGGGAAATCATCGAAACCTCCTTACTGATTGCTTTGAAATTTTGACCCAACATTGCATTCGAATAAGCGAGTGTTTTTATATACCTACTATATACATGCCTCACCTGTGACAGGAAAAAAACATGCTTTTTTTAAAAAAAACTCCATCTGTAGGACATAAGAGCAACACACACTATAATCTCAGGAAAGTTCTTCACCGATTGCTTTGAAATTTTGACAAAATGCTCCATTCAAATACGTGCGTGTTTTTAAATACCTACTATATAGATGGCACACCTGTGACAGGTAAAACATGAGTTTTTGGAAAAACAGCGCCATCTGTTGCACGTAAGTGCAACGCACGATATACAATATACTTTACAATTCCATTTCAATGTTTCTGATGGCATTGATAAATGGAATTTTCATAGATTTTGATTTTTTTTTAATTTTGATTTAATTATTTTGTGTGACGTTGCATTGGAATTGAACTGTGTTGTTTATCATACCATTCATTTCATGGGTATAGCTTATTTGTTTCTTTTTTCATTTCTTTTTTTAACTGTTCTTCTTATTTTTCAGTGCAACTAGTAGTGAATTTGAGCTGTATCGATGATCTGCGTTTGAATTGAAATATTTCGTTAGTATTTTTTGTTTTTGTTTTGTAAACAAGAAAATGGACAACACGTTTATTTCACAGCTGCAAATGTACAACAAACAGCTATGAATCCTTTGGCTATAACGTTAACTGCTTTCTTCATGTTATGTCAAAATTATGCATTTGCGAAAGCACTGCTGTATTAGGAAGTGCAAACATATTACACATGGAATGCCAGTAGAAAATTATTTGAACGAGGCAAACGAGGAGACCGAGTCGACGGACAACCTGGCATATTCAAATAAACTACGATAGGCAGACTGTACACCGTGCATCCCAATCAAAATGAATGCTTCTTTCTTCGCATGCTGTTGGTAAATGTGCCTGGTCCAACGTCTTTCCAGCCACTGAGATTTGTCAACGGCGTAACACATGTCACTTTCCGTAGTGCATGTCACGCTCAGAATTTATTGGAGAATGACCGACACTGGGATGTATGCATTAATGACGCGTCCAACACGTCACATCCAAATTAAATTTATGCATTATTTCAATAATATTGACCACCTGCTCTCTTTCATCTCCAACAGAGTTATGGGAGAAATATATATTGCACATGGCTGAAGATGTTATCCGTCGAATATGAAGGAAAATTCAAATACGAACATGGATTTCACACCAGAAATCTACAACGAAGCGTTGATAATGATAGAAGATTTGTGCTTAGAATTCGCAAACAAAGCTCTAAATCAATTGGAAATGCCGTTATCGAATCGATTTGCTGCTGCTTCGTAAGATGTAGAACTGTGTCGTGAACAAAATTACAACATGTGTGATCTGTTGTCGTGTGTGCAATCAAATACTCCTAAGCTAACGCTTGAGCAAAAAGGCATTTACCATCAAATAATTCAAACTGTCAATAACGGGTTTGGAGAAATCTTTTAAGATGCGCCAGGAGAAACTGTAAATCCTTCCTAATTAGATTGGTTCTGGCGGCATTTCGATCACAAAATGGCATAACCTTAGCCCTTGCATCGTTAGGAATAGCTGCGACATTGTTACCAGGTGGAAGAACTGCTACTTCGGCTTTGAAATTGCCATTGAATATGCAATTCATTGAAACTCCCACGTGCAACATTTCCAAAGAATGCAGCATGGGAAAAGTATTGCAGAAATGTAAACTTATCATTTGGGATGTATGAACAATTACCCACAAAATCGCTCGAGGCTCTGGATTGATCATTGCAAGATTTGGGTGGAAACATCAGACCGTTTGGGAACGCATTAATATTGCTTGCAGGAGATTTCAGGCAAAAATTACCTGTAATTCCTCGATACAAGTCCGTTGACACTGTTAAAAAAGCTGATGAAGCAGTTAGTTGTCGAACAGAATTTTTTAATTCACTCGATCTGCCAGGGATACCATCACATGTACGGCAATTGAAAATCTGCGTGCTAATTATCATGTTGCGAAATATCAATCAGCCTAAGCTTTGCAACGCTATGGGCCTTGCAGTAAAAAATTATTCAGCAACGTTGTAGAAGCAACAATCTTGACAGGACCTTTCAAAGATGAAGATGTCCTCATTCCTCGCATTCTTATGATTCCAACATATATGAGATTTCAATTTATGATATTGTAATTTCCAAATCGATTGACATTTGCAATCACCATCAACAAAGCTCAGGGCCAATCTTTATAAATGTGCAGTTCAAATCTAGACACGGAATGCTTCTCATAGGGACAATTATATGTTGCGTGTTCTAGAGTTGGCAAACCAGACAATCTCTATATCTCAACAGACAATGGAACAGCAAAACATATTGTATACCCACAAGCATTGTGAAATTAAACATATTTGAAACATGCGCTTTCCCTTTTCTTTCTTTTCCATTTAACCAGACTGAGCCACAGCAACGCGTGGCGGGTTCAGCTAGTATATATAAATAAAAATGGAAATGTTCGTCTATTCAAAATTGCTAATCTCCAAAAGTTCTTCAAAAATTGCTTTGTAATTTTCACACAACGTTCCATTCGCATCCGAGCAGGTTTTTATATACATACTGCATAGATGTTACGTCTGTGACGGTAAAAAAAAAAAAACATGCTTTTTGTGAAAAAAACTGTTTTTCAAGTATTTTTCATGTGAGTGGGAAACCGAAACCTCTTTTCTGGTTGCATTGAAATTTTGACACAACGTTGCATTCGAATAGGTGCGTCTTTTTGTATATCTACTATATACATTCCTCATTTGTGACAGGAAAAAACATGTTTTTTATGAAAAACAGAGCCATCTGTTGGATGGAAGAGCAACACATGCTGTAATCTTCAAAAGTTCTTCACCAATTTCTTTGACATTTTGACACAATGTTGAATTTGAATAGGCGTATCTTTTTATATACCTATTATACAGATACTACCCATGTGACAGGTAAAAACATGCGCTTTGAAAAACAGCACCATCTGTTGCACATAATGGCAACATGCACAACAATTCCATTTCGATATTTCTGATTGCATTGATAAATTTTATTTTCAAAGATTTTGATTTATTTTATTTTTAGTGAATTATTTTGGCTGACATTGTGTTGGAATTGAGCTGTGTTAATTACCATACCGTTCAATTCATAAGTATAAGTATAGATGCCACACCTGTGACAGGTAAAACTATACTTTTATTGAAAAACAGTGCCATCTATTGCATGTAGGAGCAGCACACACGCTATACTAGATATGTTACAATTCCATTTCAATGTTTCTGATTGCATTGATAAATTGAATTTTCATAGATTTTGATTGATTTTCATTTTGATTTGATTATTTTGTATGAAATGCGTTGAAATTGAGCTGTGTTGTTTACCAGACGGTGCATTTCGAGAGTATAGTTTATTTTTAGACCAGCTGTATCCTCCACGCGTTGCTGTGGCTAAGTCTGGTTAAATAGAAAAGAAAGAAAACAGAAAATTCATGTTTCTAACATGTTTAATTTCACAATGCTTGTGTGTATACAATATTTTTTTCTTGTTCCACTGTCTGTGAAGATATAGAGATTGTCTGATTGCCGACTCTATAACACGCAACATATAAATGTCCATGTGAGAAGCAATCAGTGTCTAGATCTAAACCGCACAATTCTAAAGATTAGTCCTGAGCTTTGTTGATGTTGATTGCAAACCCCAGTCGAATTGGGAAATTACAATCTCATAAATTGAAATGGCAAATCCGTTGGAATCATAGGAATGTGAGGAATGAGGACATCTTCACCTTTGAAAGGTCCTGTCAAGATTGTTGGTTCTACGACGTTGCTGAATCATTTTTTTACTGCAAGCCGCGTGTCGTTGCTAAGCTTTTGCTGGTTGATATTTCGTAACATGATAATTGGCACGACGAATTTTAATTGCAGTTCGTGCGGTGGTGGTATTCCTGGCAGATCGAGTGAATTAAAAATTATGTTGGTTAATTAATCGCTTCATCTGCTTCCACCACAGTGTCGACGGACTTGTATGTGACTGCCTTGCTTTGTATGTTAGACTGAATAATACTGTTAAGTTCTTAGACTTTTTTTTTAATGCAAGGATATTCTTGCGCGGGCCCTAAGCCTCTGGCTGGCCCACTGAGTGTTGCTTGTTTCTGTTTTACTTGGGCGGAGTATGAGTATTTATGAATCGTATGGTCCCTTCAGTAAGATTTTGCCATATGTGTTTAACAACTTCTTCTGCTCTGTTGAATCTAAGTGGAAATCTTAATGGGTTTGTAAGTGTGCAGTGTGTTATATAATGTTCCAGTGGTCTGTCGGGCATTTGTCCACAGTGCTGACATTTCCTCTCATCTTCCGGAACCTGTAAGCCTATTTCCCATGCACATGGGTATCCAAGCCTGATGCGATGTAAGTGTACGTCTGTTGCTCTACTGTTCCCTTTCATCAAACTAAATGGTTTGTAGTTGGTTCGTTGGTTGAATTCTTGCACCAACCCACAGATCCTAATGTTGCAACTGCTGTGTTGTGGTCACTGTACATCTTTTGCATTGCTCCATTTCTAATTACTTTCTTAATCTGTGATAGACTCTATAGTATGTGAATGTCTACATTTCTTCTCTTAGTTGCAAGTTTTGCAGCTTCGTCTGCAATGTCATTTCCTATTATTCCCACATGACTTGACACCCAGTTGATAAGTACCCGTCGGCCTTGTCGATTGAGTGTTTGCATTAATGATTTGACATTTGTGATCAGATGTATGTTATCACAATATGTGTTCTTGTTGCAATGCTTCAATGGCGGTTCTCGAATCTGTATGTATGATAGCATGTTGTCGGTGTTCAGCAAGAGCATGTTCGAAAGCCTTTTAAATGGCTAGCATCTCTGTTTGTAATGTCGAACACCCATTTGAGAGCCTCCAACTATTTACAATGTTTCCTGCTTTAACTTGCAGCTCTGGTTTCTTGTCCCTGCTGGTCTACTGATCCATCTGTGAAGTAAGTAAAGCTGTCGGATGCCATGTTTGCTCCTATATGCATCTGTGCAATGTTACGTAGCAGATGAGGATTTGTCTGTTTCTTTTTCCTTCAATAACCATAATTTTAAAGTCTGCTGGAGAAGATTCCCAAGGGGCTTGCTTAACAAAGTCTGCATGTATTTCGCCGACACCCTTCTCAGTGACTGTGTTTGTTATATCGAATGTATTGATAGGTGTTTATCGCACAATAGGTCCCCTGTTGCTATTGGAGGCTCTTCTGTCCAGAGTTAGTGCTCCAATGAATTATATCTTTAAGTGAACTGATTCTAGGTCTAGTCAATATCTTGGTCATCTTCGTTCTTGGCCTCAAGAATAGCTCGTTCACTTCAGCCAATCGTGATTCTTATAATTGGTTTGAATATTGGGAAATACTTTTTCAACCAATTCTTCTTTTGACGTCACTAAATTGTAGAAGTTATGAGGCAATGAAATTCGTCCTGATTTTAGATCAACCGGCACGTTTCCCTTCCCAATTTCCAGAAATTGATGTGAGAATATCTCAGCTGATGAGTCGTTTTGCAGTTGGAACACGCATATTTGTAGTTAATTTTAACATCTTTACGTGGCGCCACAAAGTAAAGTATTTCAGGCAAGCATTTATTCCGTACGCAAGTGTCGATCTAATTACAGGTAATGTTTGCATGAAATCTCCTGCAAGTAATATTAATGCATTCCCAAATAGTCTGATGTTTCCACACAAATCTTGCAATGATCGATCAAGAGCCTCCCACGATTCTTTTGTGGGCCATTGTGCATTCATCCCAAACAATAAATTTACATTTCTGCAATACTTTTCGCATGCCGGATGCTTTGGAAATGTTGCACATGGAAGTTTTAATGAATTGCATGTTCAATGGCAATTTCAAAGCCGAAGTAGCAGTTCTTCCACCTGGTAACAATGTCGCAGCTATTCCGGTCGATGCAAGAGCTAAGGTTATGCCATTTTGGGATCGAAATGCTGCCAAAATCAATCTAATTAGAAAGGTTTTGCAGTTCCTCCTGACGCATCTAAAAAGATTTCTCCAAACCCGTTATTGACAGTTTGAATTTATTTGATCGTAAATGCCCTTTTGCTCAAGTGTTAGCTTAAGAATATTTGATTGTACATACGATAACAGATCTCCCGTGTTGTAATTTTGTTCACGACGCAACAAAAGTTGCGTCAATGCAGCAGATCAGATCGATTCGGTGATGGCATTGAATGAGAACTTTGTTCGCGATTTCTAAGCACAAATCTTTAATCATTATCAACTCTTCGTTGTGGATTTCTGCTGTGAAATTTATGGTCATATTTGAATTTTTCTTCATATTCGACGGACAATATCTTCAGCCATGTGCGTTTTGTGTTTCTCCCATACTCTGTTGGAGATGAAGGAGAGCCGGTGGTCAATATGATAGCAAACAATGCACGAATTTGATTTGGATGTGACGTGTTGGATATGTCATTAATGCATACATCCCAGTGTAGGTCGTTCTCCAATAAATTCAGAGCTTGACATGCATTACAGAAAGTGGCATGTGTTACGCCGCTGACAAATCTCAATTGGTGGAAAGACGTTGGACCGGGAACATTAACCAACAGCTTGTGACGAAAGAAGCATTCATCTTGATTGTAATGCATGGTGTCCCCTCGTCATGTCTGCCTATTGTAGTTTGTTTGAATATACCACGTTGTCCTTCAACTCGCTCTCATCGTTTACGTCGTTCAAAGGATTTTCTACTGGCATTCAATGTGTAATACGTAGGCACTTCAGAATACAGCAATGTTTTCGCAAACACGTCATTTTGACATAACGTGAAGAAAGCAGTTAACGTTGTAGCCGGTGGATTCATAGCTGTTTGTTGCACATTTGCAGCTGTGAAATAAACGTGTTGTCCATTTTCAGGTTTTCAAAACAAAAAGAAAAAATACTAAAAAAATATTTCAATTCAAGCGCCGATCAAACGACACAGCTCAATTTCACCACCAATTGCACTGAAAAAGAAGAACAGTTAAAAAACGGAATGAAAACAAATGAAAAAAGAAACAAATTAGCTATACCCACGAAATGAACGGTATGGTAAACAACACAGATCAATTCCAATGCAATGTCACAGAAAATAATTAAATCAAAATTAAAATAAATAAAAATCTAAGAAAATTCCATATATCAATGCGATCGGAAACATTGAAATTGAATCGTAACATATCTTATATATCATATGTTGCTCCTACGTGCAACATATGGCGCTGTTTAAAAAAAAATGCATGTTTTTACCTGTTACAGGTGAGGCATCTGAATAGTAGGTATATCAAAACACGCACGTATTCGAAAGGAACGTTGCGTCAAAATTTCAAAGCAATCAGTGAAGAACTTTCAGAGATTACAGCGTGTGTTGTTCATACGTCCTACAGATGGTGCTGCTTTTCAAAAAAAAGCATGTTTTTTCCTGTCACAGTTGAGGCATGTATATAGTAGGTATATAAAATTACTTTCCTATTCGAATGTAATGTTGTGTCAAGATTTCTAAGCAATCGGTAAAGAGGTTTCGAAGATTTCCATCACTTGAAAAACACACAAAAAGTACAGCTTTAAAAAAAAAAATGTTTTTTCCCGCCACAGACGTTACATCTATATAGTATGTACATAAAAACCTGCTCGAATGCGAATTGAACGTTGTGTGAAAATTTCAAGGCAATCAGTGCAGAACTTTTGGAGATTAGTGATATTGAACAAACGATCATTTCCATTTTTATTTATATACTAGCAGTACCCAGCCACGTGTTGCTGTGGCTCAGCAACGCATGTGCGTTACTGAGCCACAGAAATCTTCCCTGTCCCCCAGTCCTCCCCACCATTGCCCCCCCCCCCCCTCACCCATTTCCTCGGCCTCCCCACCATTCCCCAGTCCACCATCCCCTAGTCCTCCCCCCATTCCACCATTTCCTTTTCCTTCCCACCATACCCTACTCCCCTGTCTCTTTGTCCTCCCCACCATTCTCCATTCCTCCATTCCCTCATCCCCACCATCCCAAACTCTTCCTTCCCCCTCGTCCTTCCCCACCAGTACCTCCTCCCTTGACCCCCTCGTCCTCCCCACCATCTCTCACTTCCGTCCCCTCTTCATCTCCACTATTCACCACTCCCTTCCTGATGCCTTCCAAATGGTCTGATGTTCCCATCCGAAAATTGGGAAAATTAAGTGATCTTATGTTCCCATAACTGAAATATTAGAAAAACAGTTAAAAAATGAAATGAAAACGTGAAAAAAATAAAAAATAAACTACACTCACGAAATGAATGGTATGGAAACAACACAGCTCAATTCCAATGCAATTCACAAAAAATAATTAAATCGAAATGAAAATAAATCAAAATCTATGAAAATTCAATTTATCAATGCAATCAGAAATATTGAAATGGAATTGTAACATATTTAGTATAGCATGTGTGTTGCTCTTACATGCAACAGATGGCGCTGTTTTTCAAGTACAACATAGTTTTACCTGTCACAGATGTGGCATCTATACTTATATTTACGAAATGAACGGTATGGTAAACAACACAGCTCAAATCCAACACAATGTCACACAAAATAATTCAATAAAAAATAAAATAAATCAAAATCTTTGAAAATAAAATTTATCAATGCAATCAGAAATATCGAAATGGAATTCATAACATATTTAGTATAGCATGCATTTTGCTATTATGTGAAACAGATGGCACTGTTTTTCAAAGACGCATATTTTTACCTGTCACAGGTGAGGCATGTATATAGTAGATATATAAAAAGATGCGCCTATTCGAATGCAACTTTGTGTCGAAATTTCAAAGCAATTGGTAAAGAGGTTTCGAAGATTTCCCTCACGTAAAAAACACATGCAAAAACACAGTTTTTCAGAAAAATTAGTTTTTTTTCCGTCACAGACGTGACATCTATATAGTATGTATATAAAAACCTGCTTGGATGCGAATGGAACGTTCTATGAAAATTTCAAAGCAATCGGTGAAGAATTTTCGCAAATTAGCGATTTTGAACAAACGAACTTTTCCATTTTTATTTATATAGATTTTTTCATATCTACATTTCATTTTTAACTGTTTTTCTTATATTTCAGTGTTGGAAACATCAGATCACTTGATGTTCCCAATCTTCTGATGGGAACATCAGACCATTTGAGAAGGCATCAGACGAGGGAGTCGGGAATGGTGGGGATGACAAGGGGACGGAAGTGAGAGATGGTGGGGAGGATGAGGGAACACGGGAGGGGGGGGGGGTAATGGTGGGGAAGGACGAGGGGACGGGGAAATTTGGGATGGAGGAGACGGGGAAATTTGAGATGGAGGGGACGAGGGGATGGGGAATGGAGAATGGAGGGGAGGACAAAGGGACTAAAAATTTTGAAATAATTCAAAATTAATATTCTCGCTCTTTTAACGCCCTTCTATTTAAATTATTTGCATAGCGAGAACCAATCTGTTGTCATACAAGACAAATTAATATCATTAAATTAAAGATCAACCTTGTCTCCATCATCTCAGAAAGGAGGACCAAATATAGCAATTATTTACCGAGTTCAAACATTGCGAGTGAGTGCGCATGCGCGAGCCAGCCGAGAGAGACTTGGCAGAGATAGACACCATATTAGAAGGAGTGTCTTGGAGCTCGTCTGATTATCTTCTCATATTAATAGCATCCATGCATTAACGGATCTCAAGTAGACTTGACGGCTTCATCTTATTCCAGACACCACGTCTGGTCAAGCTAAGTTATCCCTTTTTGATATAGTTGTGGCCTCAATTTATATGTTATATAGGGTGCCTTGTCGTTAGGATGCACGACCATCAAAATAGCCTCGTAAGAGCCATTATCATATTCTATCCACACTAAATTACGAATATGTGTGGGAATATACACTCATAAATGGAAATTACATGTGATTCGCCTTTCAGCTTGGGTTTACGGGCAGGAGAGATGACATTCCGCCAGCATGATCACTTGTCTTTAGCCTGCTTGGACAAGTTTGCTGTAACATATTTGCTGGATGCATGCTTCTATCAGCTCTAACAGCTAAGCAGTTTCGTATTCTTTTAGTAGTTAAAACATTAATTATTCTAGTGATTTATTATTGCATGATTTAATATTTTATTCCCATGTATATGCATATTTTATAAATTTACCCCCTTCCTCCAAAGATTGGTTAGGGAGACGGTTCTATAATTAACATTTTTTTACAGTTCATTTTGAATGAACTATTATATATCATTTATATTTAATAAAAGAGATCCATAGGCACTGGTTCTATAATTTTTCTTCTTAAAGAATGGTCCTTTGAAAAATTTAACATCATTATTACACCTGAGCTAGATTATCCCACACTCCCAACCCACACCACCAGTTTTTGTCTGGAACATCTCCTACACCCTCAACACCAGTGTTGGTCTCAGTCGACTCCCACACCCACCAGTGATGGTCTGAATCGACTCCCACACCCACACCACCAGTGTTGGTCTGGAGCGTCTCCTACACCCACACCACCAGTGTTGGTCTGGAGCGTCTCCTACACCCACACCACTAGTATTGGTCAGGAGAGCCTCCTACACCCACACTCACCAGTGTTGGTCAAGCGCATCTCCTACACTCACACTACCAGTGTTGGTCAGGAGCGTCTTTTACACTCACACCACCAGTGTTGGTCTGGAGCGTCTTCTACACTCACACCCACCAGTGTTGGTACCACCAGTGTTGGTCTGGAGCGTCTCCTACACCCACACCACCAGTGTTGGTCTGGAGCGTCTCCTACACCCACACCACCAGTGTTGGTCTGGAGCATCTCCTACACTACTATATGCAGTGTTCTCAATGTGCTGCATACAATGTTTTCAAGGTGTTGTATACAATGTTCTCAAGTTAAGGTGCTGTATACAATGTTCTCAAGTTAAGGTTCTGTATTCAATGTGCTCAAGGTCCTGTATACAAAGTTCTCATGGAGCTGTATACAATTTTCTCAATGTGCAGCATATAATGTTTTCAAGGTCCTGTATACAAAGTTCTCAAGGTATTGTATACAGTGCTATCATTGTGCTGCCTTTTTTCTGTCACTGATCTTTGACTTTTACTGGTTTTCATTGATGAATTTTTACTATAAATAGATATACCATATCTCTTGACGACATATTATATACTTTTTATATAATCTTTTATTGTGAGACTGTTGTGGTCAATAGACCCAAATAATATCTACAGCTTTCAATGTATCATTAAGCTTAACGTCACCAGGTTACAACTGGGTGTCATTCAGGCCGCAGGTTTTAGTGTCATGTAAAAAACTAACAGTGTCCTTCACATTATTTTAATGTTAATATTATGATTATTTCTTAAGTTTTTAAATTGTGCATAATTAAATTCAATATAATATTTAATAGAATGGAGGTTAGATATTAAAACTAAGTTGTATAAAATAAAGGATAAAAAGAGCGTGTGTGTGCGTGTGTGGAGTCGCGAACCACGACCCGCAAGGCGGCAGTGGTTCACCCTCACACTCAGGCCACCCTGCTCTGACCTCATAATATTCAACACTTATATTTATCATAAATTTGTTCAAATTATTATTGTACTCACCAAGTTATATTCACCTAGTTGTGCTTGCGAGGGTTAAGCTTCGGCTCTTTGGTCCCGCCTCTCAATTGTCAATCTACTGGTGTACAAATTCCTGAGCTTCTCAAGCTCCATCATATCTACATTTGAAACTATGCATGGAGTCAGCCTTCACCACATCACTTCTTCGTGCATTCTATCTTCTATCTACTCTGACACTAAAAAAGGTCTTTCTAATGTCTCTGTGGCTCACTTGGGTACTCAGCTTCCACCTGTGTCCCCTTGTGTGTGTACCATCCGTGTTAAATAATCCATCCTGGTCAACCCTGTCAATTCCCCTGAGAATTTTGTATGTGGTGATCATGTCTCTCCGAGCTCTTCTGTCTTCCAGCAACGTGAGGTGCAGTTCATGCTGCCTTTCCTCATAACTCATGCCTCTTAGTTCTGGGACTAGCCTAGTAGCATAACTCTGCACTTTTCCCAGCTTCGGCTTGTGCTCACCTAGTAGTTTCTCACCAAGTTGTGCTTGCACAGATTGAGTTCTGGCTCTTTGGGCCCGTCTCTCAACTGTTAGTCAACAGATTTTTTTTGTGATTGACGAAGTATGGATTCTGGGTCCATGCTGGGGCAGCATGGCATCATTTGCCATACAAATGTGATATACAAGGTTCTGAAGGATTCCTTACACAGGTTTCTGAAGGTCATTCTGATGTTAACCAGCCTCGCATTCGCCATTTCTTGGACCATTCCTTTAGTTTGTTTAGGTCATATTTTAGCCTAATACTATCTTCTTCTGTCTTAATCCTCCTCTTAATTTTTGCATCATCAGGAAACATCGAGAGTAACGAGTCTATTCTCTCTGGTAGATCATTTACATATATATCAGAAACAGTATAGGTCCAAGGACTGATCCCTGTGGGACTCCACTGGTGACGCCTCGCCACTCCGATACCTCACAGTGACACGCTGTCTTCTGTCTTCTAAGGTGTAGAAGACCTTTTGTCATGCAGTGTGAATAGTGCATTTATGTAAAATGTGTTTTTTAATTGCTGAAGTGGAACTGATGCAACTGTATTTTTTATGCTAGTTGAGTATTTGTTTGAGTTCTGTATATGTAATCTGAAAAAATAGATCTTCATGTGCAAGTGTGAAAGTTTATTTGTGGTTTATGAGACAATGTTTGGGTATTTTGTGAAAATTACGTTTGTGAAATTGAGTAATTTAGTGAGAACGCATTTTGATTGTCTAAATTTATAAGCAATTTGCTATATTTGTGTAAATACCATACTCTGTGTAAATGTTATACTTTGATTGTATATGCAATATTTGTGTAAATGGTATATTTGTGTGTGCAACTTACATATTTTGTATGTAAATGACATTTTATCTATAAATAACATATTTTGTGTGTGAATGGCATATATTGTGTGTAAATGCTATATTTTGTGTGTAAAAAGTATATTTTGTGCATAAATGGCATATTTGGTAAGTAATTGTGGTATTTTATGTATAAAATGGATTTTTTGTGTGGAAATGCTTTGTGTGTAAATGCTATATTGAGTGTAAATGTGTATGTGTTTTATACTGCGCGTTATTTACACTGTGTATTTTGAGTGTAGGTACAAGTGTTGCATTTTGTGTTAATGATGTTAAATTAATATATTTTAGTGCGCCTTATCACAACCTAAGCTTTTTATTAATAATTAGTAATATTTATTTAAATGGGATATATACACCCTGCTTTATCCATATGAATAGTATGTAGGTGGGTATTTATTCATGTAATTACAATATTCGAAGTGTTAGAATATAATAGGGATCTTAATAATGTTTCAGACTTGGTTGAATAATATGGTTACCTTACTGATTGGTATGCATTAATATGAATTAACAGTACACAATTTTAAGATTACTTGGGGTGAGTGAGCTGTGGGGTTTACTGAAATCATAATCTTAATACATTTCATTTATTATGGTATAAATATTTATAATATGGTATAAATTACATCTGATTAATGGAGCAAATAGTGGCAAAAAACAGCCTATTCTCTATGCATGTATGTGTTGTGGAGCATGTGTTGGCACGTATGTGTTGTGGAGCATGTGTTGTGGAGCATGTGTTGGCATGTATGTGTTGTGGAGCATGTGTTGTGGAGCACGTGTTGGCATGTATGTGTTGGCATGTATGTGTTGTGGAGCATGTGTTGGCATGTATGTATGTATTTGTGACTGTTGGTTCGGAAACAAGTTGGCTGATTTGGGTAGCAAGATTAGGATTTTTGAGGTTTGGAAATGATTAACCAATGAATATACTGGCTAGGATGCAGCTATATTGCCAGATGGATGAATTGCGGTGCGACATTTGGGCAGCTATTTGACGGATGGGAGTACAGTTTACTAACTAATGAACATAGCTACTAATCCGCTAACCTGCCAGACGTACGATTCTGCTTAAATCGCGGTACGACATTTGGATAGTTAATTAGTTTTGAACTTAGCACTGCATAATGAATGATTACAGTTGTACATGACTAACGTATGAATACAAGTATTAGAATGCTGAGTAGCTAGATGTATGTTAACCACCTGTGGAATATAGTGTACAATTCATCTACAGTGAAAATAACCGCTGTTACTCTCTGTGAATTACCCTGATTTGATATGATAGAGAAGCTGGAATAGAACTGCCTAGCAAATTTCAAATCACTGAGTTTGCTATGACTGCCATCTGAAATATTATGCTTGTCTCCATTGCATTTTTTATTATGACTAGAATGTAAACACTTATTGCCAATAAAAATAATAAAAACGTATGAAATGTATATTCTTAAACCAGTGATGATGTGGTATATTCTTAAACCTGTGATGAGGTGGTATATTCTTAAACCTGTGATGAGGTGGTATATTCTTAAACCTGTGATGATGTGGTATATTCTTAAACCTATGATGAGGTAGTATATTCTTAAACCTATGATGAGGTGGTATATTCTTAAACCTGTGATGAGGTGGTATATTCTTAAACCTGCGATGATGTGGTATATTCTTAAACCTGTGATGAGGTGGTATATTCTTAAACCTGTGATGAGGTGGTATATTCTTAAACCTGTGATGAGGAGGTTAGGTTAGGTTGGGGATGGACAATCTAGCCATTTTTTGAATAATAACATTTAATATACTACATAAATAAGTAGGATGCCAAGGCCTCATTGTGCATCTTATGACGTCACTCACAGTTAAAAAGTCAGGTCGCCGCTAGCCAGTCACACATCTTTGTTAATGTGAGGCAATATTAATCCCTCACTAAATCGCTTTTGTGACGTAATGCGCCAGTAAAAGAACGGATCTAATTACTATAGAATGCTTTTATTTATTATAGGTTAGGTTAGGTTTGTATGGTAGAGTTGAAGAATTATATATCAAAATCATATGTGCAAAGATACAATGAGCCAAGATATGAGTGGATACAAGGCATCATGGCATAGCCTGTGATAACACTTACCGAGAACAGTTGAGCTTTTAAGACATTAAGGGAATGTGCTAATGAGAGGTGGGAACCCTCCTTGGACCCGCTTGTGACGTCATGGAAGGCTGAAAGCATCGTACCCCATTGGTGATCAGACCTCATTGGGGATGATGACGTTTTATTAAGGTTATGAGAACATCAGATTGAAGGTAACTGCAGAAAGCCTATTTTACACATACAAAGTAGCTCTTATATCTATGTACAATGAACGAGTATTTTGAGTGGGCATAGATGGGTATATGTTACAGAAGAGGGTGGTGGCATGTTTTTAAGCGATTATGAGACGTATACAGTACTATCAGTAAGGGAGGAAGTAAATAAAAGTATCTGAGTGATGGTGTAGCCTGTTTTAAAAAATTATATAATAACATATATTCGCATGTAATTGGAGACTTCAACATGAATTCAGTAGTATTCCCATGTCTGGGTCTGTTTCATACGAATGGCAGATGTGGATTTTCATTTTATTTCCAATGCATGATAAACGATCCTTGAAGAAAGATTGACAAAGCTTAAATTCTCTAGAAAGGCGAAGAATTAGGGGATGACAAGATAGAGGTGTACAAGTGGATGAATGTACATAACAAAGGGGATATTAATAGAGTATTAAAAGTATTAACATGTGACAGAACACGAAACAATGGATATAAATTGGATAAGTTTAGATTTAGGAAAATACCTGGGTAAATGCTGGTTCGGTAACAGGGTTGAACTCATTTCTTATGTTCATTATGCAATCTTAGCTAGAAAATGATCTTAGAAAATGGGAAACAATATGGAAATACCTAATTAAGGAAAACGAGTTTATTATGGAAAGAATAAGATGACGTCATTGTACATTAGGCTTGACAGAAGGCAGCCTTTTAATCCCCCTTGACATAAATATTGAAAATGAGAATAAATGTACCATAACAGAAAACGCACTTATTCAGGGAAGATGAAGAATGACTGACGTTATTGACCATTAACGATATCTGTGCCGGGTCACCGAGGTAACGAAAATAAAGTGCGACGAAAGGCGGCCTTTTAATCCCCCTGACACATATACTGAAAATGGGAATAAGTACACCATAACAGAAAACGGTCCTGTACAAGTAAGATGACGTCATTGACCATTAGCAATGTCTGTGCAGGGTCACTGAGATGACGAAATTTTGGGATGACTGGAAGTGACCGTTTAATCCTCTTGGCCGAAATGGTAAGGACTAGGAGGATACCTTTTAATTCCCATTTTGGAAAGTAATACATGATTGAAGGCAGCAGTTGACAAAAAATATGGAAAAATTAAAATGACAGGATTGACAAGGACGGATTATTTGAAATGGGTGGTATACACACAAGGGGACACAGGTGAATGAGATGTATGTCAAGTTTTGTGAAATATATGATAAAGGCACAAAAAAATTATACCAAAACAGAGATGCAGAACTAGGAAATAGGATTGGTTAAATAGAAATTGCGAGAGGGCCAGAGACCAAAAGTCACAAAAATGGAATCAATACAGGAAGAGGCCAAACCCCGAAACACTCCAGCGATACAAAGATGCGAGAAACAACTACACGGCAGTGAGGAGAGAGGCAGAAAGAAATTTTGAAAAAGGGATTGGAGACAAATGTAAAACAGAACCAGGTCTATTCTATAAATTCATAAACAACAAATTGCAGGTAAAGGATAATATTCAGAGGTTGAAAAGAGGAAATAGATTCACGGAAAATGAAAAGGAAATGTGTGAAACACTAAACGAAAAGTTCAAAAGTGTGTTCGTACAAAATGAAATCTTTAGGGAACCAGACACAATAAGAATTCCAGAGAACAACATAGAGCACATGGAGGTGTCTAGAGATGAAGTGGATAAAATGCTCAAGGAGTTAAGTAAGAACAAAGCAGTTGGTCCAGATGGAGTTTCACCATGGGTTCTGAGAGAATGTGCACCTGAGCTCAGCATTCCACTTCAACTGATTTTTCAGGCATCCCTGTTTATAGGAGTTGTAGCTGATGTGTGGAAAAAGGCTAACATAGTTCCAATCTACAAACGTGGAAGCAGGGAAGACCCCCGTAATTATAGACCTGTATCATTGACAAGTGTAATAGGCAAAATATTGGAAAAAATAATTAAAAACTAAATGGGTAGAACACCTGAAGGAAAACGATATAATATCAGACAGACAGTATGGTTTTCGATCTGGAAGATCCTGTGTAACGAACTTACTCAGTTTTTATGATCGAGCCACAGAGATTTTAAAGGAAAGAGATGGTTGGGTTGACTGCATCTATCTGGACCTAAAAAAGGCTTTCGACAGAGTTCCCCATAAGAGGTTGTTCTGGAAACTGGAACATATTGGAGGGGTGACAGGTAAGCTACTAACATGGATGAAAAATTTCCTAACTGACAGAAAAATGAGGGCCGTAATCAGAGGCAAGGTATCAGATTAGAGGAAGGTCACGAGTGGAGTACCACAGGGTTTAGTTCATGCACCGGTAATGTTCATTGTCTACATAAACGATCTACCAGTGGGAATACAGAATTACATGAACATTTTGCTGATGATGCTAAGATAATAGGGAAGATAAGAAACCTAGATGATTGTCATGCCCTTCAAGAAGATCTGGACAAAATAAGTATATGGAGCAACACTTGGCAAATGTAATTTACTGTGAATAAATGCCATGTTATGAAATGTGCAATTGGAGAACATAGACCCAAAACAACCTATAAATTATGTGAGAAATCTTTTCCACATTAAGAACATTGTGCGAGGAGCCTATGCTACACTTTCTAATCTCAGAATAGCTTTTAAATACATGGATGGGGAAATACTACAGAAATTGTTCACGACATTTATTAGACGAAAGCTGGAATATACAGCGGTTATATGGTGCCCATATCTTAAGAAGCACATTAACAAACTGGAAAAAGTGCACTGACATACCACTAAGTGGCTCCCAGAAAAGAAGGACAAGAGCTACGAGGAGTGGTTAGAGGCATTAAATGTGCAAAAACTAGAAGATAGAAGAAAAAGAGGCGATATGATCACTACGTTCAAAATAGTAACAGGAATCGATAAAATTGATAGGGAAGAGTTCCTGAGACCCGGAACTTCAAGAACAAGAGGTCATAGATTTAAACTAACGAAACAAAGCTGCCGGAGAAATATACGAAAATTCACTTTTGTAAACAGAGTGGTAGACAGTTGGAACAAGTTAAGTGAGAAGGTGGTGGAGGCCAAAACCGTCAGTAATTTAAAAGCATTATATGACAAGGAGTGCTGGGGAGACTGGACACCACGAGCATAGCTCTCATCCTGTAACTACACTTAGATAATTACACTTAGGTAATTACAGGTGGAAGTTGGGTACCCAAATAAGCCACAGAGACATTATAAATAACGTTATCAGTGTCCGAGAATATAGTAAATGGAATGCATTAGAAAGTGATGTGGAGGAGGCTGACTCCATACACAGTTCTAAACAGATATGAAAAAGCCCAAATAGGCTCAGGAACCTGTACACCAGTTGATTGACAGTTGAGAGGCGAGACCAAGGAGCCGCAGCTCAACGCCCGCAAGCACAAGTAGGTGAGTACAAGCCACAACGAAACAATCAAACAAGTGGGACGACCCCACGACCGTCTAGACGACCCCACGACTATGTGGATGACCCCACGACTATGTGGATGACCCCACGACAATGTGAATGAGCCCACGACTGTCTGAAAGACCCCACGATTGTCTAGATGACCCCAAGGCTGTCTGGATGACCCCACAACCGCCAGAACGTCCCCACGACTGTCTAGACGACCCCACGACCTTCTGAACGACCCCACGACCTTCTGGACGACCCTACGACCGTCTGGAAGACCCTACGACCATCTGGACGTTCCAACGACCATCTGGACGACCCCAGGACCGTCAAGATGAACCATCGACTTTGTGGATGTCCCCACGACTGTATGGATGACCCCACGATCATCTTGACGACCCTCCCCCCCCCCCACGGCTATCTGGACGACCTTAGACCGTCTGGACGACTCCACGACCGTTAGGACGACCCCAAGACTATGTGGATGTCCCCACTACTGTCTGTATGACCCCACCTTCGTCTGGACGACCCCACGACGGTTTGGACGACCCCACGACTGTCTGGACGACACCCGACTGTTTGGACGACCCCACGACTGTCTGGATGACCCCCGACTGTTTGGATGACTCCGACTGTCTGGATGACTCCAACTGTCTGGATCACTCCCGACTGTCTGGACGACCCCCGACTGTCTGGATGACCTCCGACTGTCTGGACGACCCCAGACGTTCTGGACGACCCTACGACTGTCTGGATGACCCCTGACTGTCTGGTTGACCCCCTGACTGTCTGGATGACCCCCTGACTGTCTGGATGACCCCCGAGTCTGGTTGACCCCCTGACTGTCTGGATGACCTCCTGACTGTTTGGATGACTCCCGACTGTCTGGATGACTCCCGACTGTCTGGATGACCCCCGACTGTCTGGTTGGCCCCCTGACTGTCTGGATGACCCCCGAATCTGGTTGACCCCCGACTGTCTGGATGATCCCCGACTGTCTGGATGACCCCCTGACTGTCTGGATGACCCCCGACTGTCTGGATGACCCCCGACTGTCTGGATGACCCCCGACTGTCTGGATGACCCCCGACTGTCTGGATGACCCCCGACTGTCTGGATGACCCCCGACTTTCTGGATGACCCCCGAATCTCTGGATGTCCCCACGACCGTCTGGACGACACCGTTTTGTCTTCAGATGTAAAGTAGCTCGAACACATGACCAAAAGCTTCTTCCAGGACCCGTCCACAGCACTATTATTTATCCAGACCTCTACCATCTGACCCTGAAGGACCCGTCCACAGCACTAATATTACTCCAGACCTCTACCATCTGGCCCTGAAGGTCCCGTCCACAGCACTAATATTACTCCAGACCTCTACCATCTGGCCCTGAAGGACCCGTCCACAGCACTAATATTACTCCAGACCTCTACCATCTGGCCCTGAAGGACCTGTCACCACAGACCACATATTACTCAAGACCTCTACAATTATGTTACGACCCTGGGTTCTTAGTTGGAGACTAGAGGTCAAATTGAGTTCCAAATAATCTTGTGAGAAGGATAGTTTATTAACAATAACGTTTATACGCAGAGCTTCTCATGCCTCGGTTCCGTCTACCTTGCCAGACGTAAGATGAATCTTGTTCTCACAGAGCATTTAGACTCTGAGCTTGTTGATTAATAAATATAATATTGAACTAGTTGTTAGCTATTCTTAGAACTGTTAAAGTAACTAGTAATGAATGTCGGTGAAAATTTGTAATGTTTATAGCTGTACGATCAGCTAGGCACCCTACCCGGCAACATATTTAAGAGAGCGGAGGAGGCTGCTCTCGTCCTCACTGGTTCTGGCTGTTGTGGTGTTCACACTCTCTCTCGTAGTCTCTGTACTCCTCTACCTTCTCTCTCTCCCCTTACCTTATCTTGATTCTCAGTTCTACAAGATAATTACCTTATACCGTGTTACCGGGCTCTGGCAAAGTGTGTAATTAGTTCTTGTGTAGCCTAAGCTAGTGTTTATATCCCTAAGATTACTCTAGGTTATTTTAGTGAAACCATGTGTGATCAAGTTTTACCAGGCTACTTAGAGCCTTTAGTATTGTCCTTCTCCAAGTAGTCTTTACCCAAGTTGCTGTTGTAAACCTTGCATCCTGTCTATGTGGTCCAAGGTGATTAACGTAAGGAAGAGTGGTAAAGTGATTTATGGATTAATGTATATAAGGGGTTATTAGAGGGTTTAATAAATAAGCTAGATTTTGAGAAGTATCCATTCATCCTGTTGAAATGGTGTAGAGGATTTGCTAATAGTCTATAGACCTGTAATTTAAAACATAGAATCATTACTAGGAACCTTGTTCCTTGGGGGCGGGCCTATCTATCCCACTATTCTTGATACATCTTGACTCTAGCTATTGGCCCTTCTCAGTACAACCACTGCCCCCCCATAACAAATTACGTGTTCAATTACAAAGTAAGATTACAATTACTCCGTATTGAAATCTGACAGTGATATCACTTTCACTGTCGAGTTGACATGACCCCCCACCTGTCACCAAAAGCTAATAAATAGGTAATATAAGAACTGCCATTTGGAATCTGAACAATGAGACGTTCAGATCTTGAATTTCGCGTATGTAAAACTATTGCTGGAATATGAGGCAACAATATCGAGTCCTTATCTCATTAAACATATAACGAAGTTCGAGAATATTTAGAGGCAAGCCAACTCACTGGCTCCCAGAACTGAGAGGTAGTGAGCGTCGAGGAGAGACTACCGGTGTTCAGCTGCACGCTACTCAAAGAGAGAAGAAACAGGAGAGACAATCACCACATAACAATACTTAGAATAGAAAGGAAAAACAAGGAGAGACTATTTAGCAAAGGTAGAACACGAACATGGACCATTGATGGATACTAACAAAATGAGCCACCTGTACCATGTGAGAAGTTACAGGAAAATATTCCTCCAGAGGAACATGATGAGGGAAGAGAGAGCAAAGGCAGCAGCAGCGTGAGCAGAGTGAACCAAGGATTCCAGCTCCACAACTCAATGGCCCCGGAGAGAGTGGGGAACTCCCAACCAGCACCCCAGCAACCCCAGAGGAGAGGACAATAACCCCATCTTCGACCCCATTGAAACCCCCTTTACCCTGAACCCTCCCTGTCCCCATTCAAATGCTCATTCAAACCTCCCTCCCATCTCACACTATGCCATCCCTATCACCCCCCCCCTCACCCCATACTCTTGCTTTACCCCCTTCCCCCCTAACGACTTACCTTCTGTGTCCTCTTTCACCTCTCACCCCAATCCCTCTCTGTCCCTTCCCCCTAATCCCCCCATACCCCTCTCAGTCTTCCCCTCCTCCCTCGCCCCATTCCCTCCTTGGCTCCCCTTCCATCTCACCCAATATCCTCCTGGTCCCCCACACCCCTCCCTGTCCCTGTTTCCCTTGACACCCCCTCACTCCCTTGCCCCAGAATCCTCCGAGACCCTGTTAACCCACTCACAAATTTCCTCCCCAACCACTGATCTCCCTGAACCCCCCCCGCCTCCCATCCAGACTCCACTGCATTCCCCCAACCCATGACCTCACTCCTCCTGCTCCCCAATCCCAAGCCCTAATTGACGCCCTACAAAAGATCCTCTCAACCACACCACCACAAACCATCCAAGCCTACCCCCACGACACCAGATCCTCCCAACCCCCTCACACCCCAGGTCCTCTTTTTTAGGTCATAGGTCCTCACCCATCCCTCAGACACCCCAAAAAAGCCCAACTCCAATTGAATCAAGAGAAACTGAGGATAGACTGAAGAGTGTCAGCTTCAAGGTAATATTCTCGAACACAGATAGGATCATAAGCAAGGCAAGTAAACTTAGGGAAAGAGCACAAGAAGTGAACCCGGACATAATTGGACTTCATTGAAAAAGAACTCTCAGCAATCATAACGAATGCGGTGTTTGCCCAGAACTACAATGCAATGAGGAAAGAGTGGGAAAGAAGGGGAGGAGGCAGAGTGACCCTTCTTATGAGAAAGGAATAGAGTTTCAAGGAGATGGTTATTCCAAGCTGTGAGGTGTTCAGAGACTTCATAACAGGCACCATGACGATGGGAGGACCAAGAGTAGTAGTTGCAGTGATATATATCCACCACCAAATAACAGACGACCCTGGCAAGAGTATAACAGAAACAACATGGCGGTTAACACTATAATTCAGAGAGCAGCCACTGCTGCCTGTGGAAATCGACCCCATCTGCTGATCATGGAGGAAATCGTATGGAGGTGAAGAAATATGGAGAGTTCAAATGTTATAAGTGGCGACAAAAAACTATAAGTCAGCATGTCAGGGGACCCACATGAATGAGAAGCAATGATGAACCAGCGAGACTTGACCTAGTCTTCACTCTGAACGACTCAGACATAAAGTAAATCGGTTTCGAGTCCCCCGTGGGAATGAGTGATTATAGTATACTGATGTTTGAGTACCTGGTCGAAGTTGGGTTAAGGTACTCAAGAAAGGGCTCAGAAAAAAAGGCCCGCATTCCGGAAGGGAAACTATGAGGAGATAAGGAAATTTCTAACAGATACAGCTTGGGAAACAGCTCAGAGGAAAGACAACCCAAGACATGATGGACTACGTCACGCAGAAGTGTAAGGAGGCAGCAGACAAGTTCGTCCTGGTCCAAAAGGGAAAAAAAGGAAATATAGACAAGAAACCCATTATTTAATCAGAGATGTACAACAACAAAGCAACTAAGTACAAGAGCATGGAAAAACTATAGAAATAACAGAACAATAGGGAACAGATAAAGATACCAGAGCGCTAGGAATGAATACGTCAGGTTGAGAAGAGAGACAGATCGATAATATGAAAATGACATAGCGTTTGGGGAATTGACCTGTGAGATTTAAATTTATTTAATTTATATTAATTTTTATAGTAATTTATATTTGACGTTTATTTTTATATTTTTCGAGACCAAATTGTTTGTTTGAAGTGGACTGGATTTATAAAAATGTCTCACAAATCACTTTCACTACACGTTCTGGGGTTTATTAACTTATATACATATATAATCTTTCAATAAACAATTATTGATTAGTAGACATTCATTAGAGTTATAGACTACACAGATAACTTATATTAACTACAGCTTATCTTTATCTTTATGGTAGTGGGCCAAAGTCAACCAGTTATGAACAAGGATGAACACGCCATGTCGATAACTCCTCGTGGTTGACTGGCCTCAACTCATGTACTGATGCTAGGTAACTAGTTAATTTTTCCTCCTCTTCAATTCCACCTGTCAAAGAATACTCACAAATATTAGCAGGAACCCTAATAGGACAGCTATATCAGAGGAAATATTGGTATATTGATTATGAGATAAGGACCAAGGGATATTTACCTGGGTTTTGTCGCTGTCTCGTGTTCTAACAGGAAAATATCTTAAATCTAAATATTAAAGGACTGTAATAAGTTAGATAATATCTGAAGTAACACCTCCCTTGAGCAAATGTAGTTGCATGTTGATAATGGAAGCATTTTTCTTCACATAACACTGATGTCCAAGGAGTATTATTGGAGCTAAATTTGCTCCCGGGACTGTTGTTAATTTAAAATTAAATGGCCGACTACTCAGCCTGCCTGCCACTGATCGCATCCCTTGTTCTACAGATGCGTTTTATGAAAGTGGATAGAGGGCCTAGATTTACTCTATTTTGGTACTAATAATTAAGTTGATTCAAGTGAAATGTTTGTATAATGTTTACAGCTTCAAAGACTGCTGTATTAAGAATAATTCCCAACAGAATTAGTAGGTGAATTTACTAGCGGCGTGGCAATGATTTCTCGTTTTCCAGGGGAGGAAATCTCGTTTTCTATGAGAGAAAAATTCCAGTTTTCCACGTCTTCTATGAGTGAATAAACACTCTTTATATGGTTAATTTGTTGTTACAAACAGCAGCAATATTATCTGCATATTGTATTTAATAATAGTAAATGGTGTAGGGTTTTCCTGACATAGCGCGCAAGGCAAAGACTCAACCTAAATTTTTGCATAGCCACATCAGGAAAAAAACAACAGTGAAGGAACAGAGAATGAAATTGAGGATTGGGCAGACAGATTCACTACAAACGACAAAGAAGTGTGCAAAGAACTGAATGTGAAGTTCCTCAAGGTCTTCATAGTAGAGCAAGGAGAAGTCCCAGAGATAAGAGAGAGGGAATATTAAACTAGACACCACTCGAGGAGTTTGTAATTACCAGTGGGGGAGATGAGGCAGCATCTACTAGAGTTGGATGTGACAAAGGCTATAAGCCTGGATGGAATCTCGCCATGGATACTAAAGGAAGGAGCAGAAGCACTGTGCCTGCCACTATCTATATTGTACAACAAATCACTGGTAAAAGGTGAACTGCCAAAACATTTGATGACGGCTAATGTAGTCCCAATATACATGAAGGGTAATCGACAGGAGGCACTGAACTACAGGCCAGTATCCCTAAATTGCATACCATGCAAGATGATGGAGAAGATTGTGCGAAAAAAACTAGAGGAACATCTGGAGGAAAAGAACTTTGCAACACAACATCAGCATTGGTTCAGGGATGGTAAGTCCTGCCTCACAGAATAAATTGAATTCTATGACCAAGCAACACAAATCAGGCAAGATAGAGAGTGCTGGGCAGACTGCCTTATATTGGATTGCCAGAAAGCCTTTGACATGGAACCACAAAAGAGACTAGCACAAGCTGGAGATGCAGGAAGGAGAATAGGGAAGGTACTCCACTGGATAAATGAGTACTTAGAAGACAGAAGACAGCGTGTCACTGTAAGATCTCGGAGTGGCGAGGCGTCATCAGTGGAGTCCCACAGGCATCAGTCCTTGGACCTATACTGTTTCTGATATGTGTAAATAATCTCCCAGAGGGAATAGACTCGTTCCTCTCAATGTTTGCTAAGGATGCAAAAATTATGAGGAGGATTAAGACAGAAGAAGATAGTATGAGGCAAAATATGACCTAAACAAACTGAAGGAATGGCCCAACAAATGGCTACTAAAGTTCGACCCCAAAAAATGTACGGTGATGAAACTAGGCAGAGGAAATAGGAGGCTAATCACTGGATACCAAATGGGAGATGAAGTCCTTCACGAAACGGACAGGGACAAAGATCTAGGAGTTGATATCATGCCAAACCTGTTTCCTGAATCCTACATCAAAAGAATAACATCGGCGGCGTATGCGTGGCTGGCTGACATCAGAACGACCTTCAGAAACCTGTGTTAGGAATCCTTCAAAACAAATAAGTTTGCTGATAGTTGAGAGGCGGGCCCAAAGAGCCAAAGCTCAACCCCAGCTAGCATAATTAGGTGAGTACAGCTAGGTGAGTACAAGCCGAAGCTGGGAAAAGTTCAGAGGTATGCCAATAGACTAGTCTCGTAACTAAGTGGCTTGAGTTATTAGGAAAGGCTGCGTGAACTGCACCTCATGTCGCTGGAAGACAGAGGAGCTCGGAGACACATGATCACCACATATAAAATTCTCAACGAATTGACAGGGTAGACAAGGATGGATTATTTACCATGGGTGGTACACACACAAGGGGATACAGGTGGAATGAGCTTCAGAGACATTAGGAAGAACATTTTCAGTGTCAGAGTAGATAGTAAATGGAATGCACTAGGAAGTGATGCGGTGGATGCTGACTTCATACACAGTTTCAAGTGTAGATAGAAGCTCAGGAATCTGTACACCAGTAGATTGACGGTTGAGAGGCGAGACTAAAGAGCCAAAGCTCAACCACTGCAAGCACAACTAGGTGAGTTGACTAATAAAGTGAAAAAAAATTATGATAAATATAAGTATTGAATATTATGAGGTCAGAGCAGGGTGGCCGAGTGTGAGGGTGAACCACAGCCGCCTTGCGGGTCGTGGTTCGCGACTCCACACACGCACACACACGCTCTTTTTATCCCTTATTTTATACAACTTAGTTTTTATATCTAATCTTCATGCTATCAAATATTATATGTAATTTACTTTGTACACAATTTAAGAAATAATCATAATATTAAAATTGAAAATAATGTGAAGGACACTGTTAGTTTTTTACATGACACTAAAACTATTACGGGCTATTCATTCCCGGCCACCTCTTGGGTGGCTTAATCTTTATCAATCAATTAAAACTTGTGGCTTGAATGACATTCAGTTGTAACCTGGTAAGGTTAAGCTCAATGATACAGTGAAAGCCTTAGATATTATTTTGGTCTATTGAGCACATCAGTCTCACAAACAAAGATTATATAAAAGGTATGTAATATTTCTTCAAGAGACATGGTATATCTAAATATTTATAGTAAAAATTCTTCAATGACAAACGAGTAGAAGTCAGAGATCAGAGATTATGAAGAAACAAATACAGCACCATGAAAACATTGTATACAACCCCTTGAGAACACTGTATACAGCACCTTCCAATCATTGAATGCATCACCTTGAGAAAACTGAATACAGCACCATCCAGACATTGAATATAGCACCTTGAGAACATTGTATACAGCACCTTGAGAACTCTGTATACAGCACCGTCCAAACATTGTGTACAGCACCTTGTAAACACTACTCCGAACGAACACTATGAACACTACATACCGGAGTGAACGATACGGAAGAAAATGCAGAATAGATCCAGTAAAGAGCAGGGGTGCCATAGGCACAATCAAAGAACACTAAACAAACATCATAGGTCCACGGTTGTTCAACATCCTCCCAGCGAGCATAAGAAATATTGTCGGAACAACAGTGGGCATCTTCAAGAGAAAACTTAATAGTTTCTTCAAGGAGTACCGGACCAAGCGGGCTGTGGTGGATATGCGGGCCTGCGGGCCGCTCCAAGCAACAGACTGGTTGCTTGGTTGCGGGGCGCTGCAAGGAACAGCATTGTGGAGAAAACTCTCACAGTTCAAGCCAGGTCAAGTGTAAACATTACAATAAGACTATAGCAGTAACAGGCAGGACAAGTGATCTGGGTGTAAGCATTTTACTATGACTGTAGCAGTAACAGGCAGGACAAGTGATCTGGGTGTAAACATTACCCTAAGACTGTAACAATAACAAGGCAGGACAAATCACTTGTCTTACCTTGTTATTGCTATAGTCTTAATGTAATGTTTTCACTTCATTTTTAAGTAACAATATTGCACAAGAGTTTACGAAAAAAAAATCTGATAGGGAGAGGTAACAATGTCTCATTACAAGTTTATAATCAAATATTATGCGTTCGTTCAATGAGGCTTTTTGTTTAAACTTTCATATTTATGCTCTGACCGCTTATTTCTTCTGACTGTTCTAAGCTAATCTGTACCCAGGAAAAGATTTACCCAGAAACAGGTATAGATTAGCTAGGAACAGTCAGGAGTATCGAGCGATCAGAAAATATGAATGAAAGATTAAACAAAAAGCCTCATATAATAAAAACATAATATTTGCTTATAAAATTGTAATGAGACAATGTAACCTTCCCTATCAGAGTTTTTTCTTAAACTGTTGTGCAATATTGTAACTTTAAAATGGGTCAAGTTTGTACATACCAGTACTGACATTGAGAAAATGTTGACACTGATTAAAGCAGACTCCACGAAAACTGCTTCAATTTGTATTGCTTTTCGCTCCTTCCAAATTAATAGTGTTATGACACAATTTTGTGTGTAGATACAATGCACTTGACGTTTGGGCAGTTCAAATATTATAAGCATGTTGTGACAAACGCAATTGTAAGGCTTTTCCAGTTTGTCGAAGGTACACAGACTCACAAACATTGCAGGGAATCGAATACACACAACCTTCTGTGCCAGGGGAGTTTTGTAATGAATTGGACTTATTAGTGTACAATTCACCGTCATACTATTAGTGAACACCAAATTGATATTAAGGTTCTTGAAAACTTGGGAAAGATTTTCAAGCACTACCGCATAAGGTACTACCATTGAGTTTCTAATTTCTGGTTTCGCTTTGGGATATGATTATAAAATGTACGTTTTATAGTCATAATACATATAATCTATATAAATACTAGCAGTACCCGGCCACGCGTTGCTGTGGCTCAGCAACGCATGTGCGTTGCTGAGCCACAGCAACTTTCCCTGTCCTCCAGTCTACCCCACCATTCCCCCCTCACCCGTCTCCTCAGCCTCCCAGCCATTCTCTACTCCACTGTTCCCTCGTCCTCCCCACCATACCCCACTCCAACATCCCCTCTTCCTTCCATGCATGCCCCCTCCCCTGTCCCTTTGTCCTCCCCTCCATTCTCTATTCCCCCCCATTCCCTCGTCCCCACCATCCCAAACTCCCCCGTCCCTTCGTCCTTCCTCACCATTACCCCCCCCCCCCCTCCCTTGTCCCCTCGTCCTCTGCACCATCTCACTTCTGTCCCCTTATCATCCCCACCATTCCCCACTCCCTCGTCCGATGCCTTCCCAAATAGTCTGATGTTCACACCATATAACTGGGAATATCAAGTGATCTGATGTTCCCATCACTGAAATATAAAAAACTGTTTAAAAAACTGAAATGAAAATATGAAAAAAAACATAAAAATAAACTATTCTCACAAAATTAACGGTCTGGTAAACAACACAGCTCAATTCCAATGCAATTCACTCAAAATAATTAAATCAAAATGAAAATAAATCAAAATCTAGGAAAATTCAATTTATCATTGCAATCACAAACATAGAAATGGAATTGTAACATATCTGGTATAGCATGTGTGTTGCTTTTACATGCAACAGATGGCACTGTTTTTCAAGTAAAGCATAGTTTGTAAGGCAAACTATGGTTTTTTTTATTTTTATATATTATTTTTTCAAGTAAAGCAATTTCGTAAGTATACTTATACTTACAAAATGAACGGTATGGTAAACAACACAGCTCAATTCCAACACAATGTCACACAAAAAATTCACTAAAAAATAAAATAAATCAAAATCTATGAAAATAAAATTTATCAATGCAATCAGAAACATTGAAATGGAATTCGTGACATATTTAGTATAGCATGCATGTTGCCATTATATGCAACAGATGGCGCTGTTTTTCAAACACGCATGTTTTTACCTCTCACGTAGGTGGCATCTATATAGTAGGTATATAAAAAGACGCGCCTATTCGAATGCAACGTTGTGTCAAAATTTCAAGGCAATTGGTGAAGAACTTTCGGAGATTACAGCGTGTGTTGCCCTTACATCCAACAGATGGCGCTGTTTTTCAAAAAAAGCATGTTTTTTCCTGTCACAGGCAAGGCATGTATATTGTAGATATATAAAAAGACGCGCCTATTCGAATGCAACGTTGTGTGAAAATTTCAAAGCAATCGATAAAGAGGTTTCGAAGATTTCCGTCGCATGAAAAACACATTAAAAACGCAGTTTTTCAAAAAAAGTCCAAAGTTCTTTTTTTCAAAGCAATCGGTGAAGTACTTTCGGAGATTAGCGATTTTGAACAAACGAACATTTCCCTTTTTATTAATATAGATAAATGTAAATGCTCGTTTGTTCAAAATCACTATTCTCTGAAAGTTCTTCAACGATTGCTTTGAAATTTTGACACAACGTTCTATTTGCATCCGAGCAGGTTTGTATATACAAACTATGTAGATGTCACATCTGTAACGAGAAAAAACATGCTTTTTTAGAAAACTGTGTTTTTCATATGTTTTCCATGTGCAGGAAATCTTCGAAGCCTGTTTAACAATTGCTTTGAAATTTTGACACAACGTTCAATTCGAATATGTGCGTGTTTTTACATATCTACTATATAGACGCCACGCCTGTGACAGGTAAAAACATGCTTTTTTTAAAAACAGCGCCATCTGATGCATGTATGAGTAACACTCGCAATTCTAAATATGTTATGATTTCATTGCAATGTTTCCGATTTCATTGATAAATTTAATTTTCATATATTTCGATTGTTTTTCATTTTGATTTAATTATTTTGTTTGACATTGCACTTGAATTGAGTTGTGTTGTTTTCTATACCGTTCATTTCGAGTGTATAATTTATTTTGTTATTGTTTCATTGTTTTTCATTTCGTTTTTTTAACTGTTTTTTCAGTGATTGGAATATCAGATCATTTGGGAATGCATCTGATGAGGGAGTGGGGAATGATGGGGAGGACGAGAGGCCTTGAGTGGGGGATGGTGGGGAGTACGAGGGAACGGGGGAAGGGTAATGATGGAGAGAACGATTGGATGGGGGAGTGGGGGATGGTAGGGGGAATGAGTGGATGAGGGAGTGGAGAATGGTAAGGAGGACAAGGGGACAGGGGAAGGGGAAATGTTTGGGAGGACGAGGGGACGGGATAGTGGGGGATTGAGGCGAGGATGAGGGAATGGGGAATGGTTGGGAGGACGAGGTGACGGAGGAGGGGGGAATGGTGGGGAGGATGGGGAAACAGGGGAAGGTTGCTGTGGCTTAGCAATGCACATGCGTTGATGAACCACAGCAACCCGTAGTCGGGTACATCTAGTGAATATAAATAAAATTGTAAATGTTCATTTGTTCAAAATCGCTAATCTCCGAAAGTTCTTCACCGATTGCTTTGAAATTTAAACACATCATTCCATTTTCATCTGAGCGGGATTTTATATACATACTATATAGATGTTATGTCAGTGATGGGGAAAAAATGCTCTTTTTGAAAAAGTTTTTTTATGTGAGTGAAATCTTTGAAACCTCTTTATCGATTGCTTTGAAATTTTGACACAACGTTGCATTCGAATAGGAGCGTGTTTTTATATAACTACTATATACATGCCTCACCTGTGACAGGAAAAATATGCTTATTTTTAAAAACAGCGCCCTCTTTTGGACAAAAGAGCAACACACGCTGTGATCTCCAAAAGTTCTTCACCGATTGCTTTGAAATTTTGACACAACGATCCATTTGAATACGCGCATATTTTTATATACCTACAATATAAATACCACACTTGTGGCAGGTAAAAACATGTTTTTTTTTTAAACAGCACCATCTGCTACACACAATAGCAACACACGCTACACTAACTATGTTACAATTCCCATTCAATGTTTCTGATTGCATTTACAAATAAAATTTTCATAGGTTTTTATTCATTTTCATTTTCATTTAATTATTTTGTGTGACATTGTGTTGGAATTGAGCTGTGTTGTTTATCATACTGTTCCTTTTGTGAGTATAAGTATCGTTGCGACACCTGTGACAGGTAAAATCATGCTTTTTTTTTTAAACAGCGCCATCTGTTACACGTAACAGCAACACATGCTATACTAAATGTGTTATGATTCCATTTTAATGTTTCCAATTTCATTGATTAATTGAATTTTCATAAATTTCGAATAATTTTATTTTTGATTTAATGATTTTGTGTGAAATTGCATTGGAATTGAGCTGTGTTGTTTACCACACTGTTCATTTTGTGAGTATTGTTTATTTTTTTCTCACAGGTTTTTCATTTCGTTTTTTGACTGTTTTTCTTATATTTCAGTGATGGGAACATCAGATCATTTGATGTTCCCAATTTCCTGATGGGAACATCAGATCATTTGGGAATGCATTAGAGGAGGGAGTGGGGAATGGTGAGGAAGGACTTGGGGACAGGAGTGGGGGATGGTGGGGAGAACGAGGAAATAAGGGAGGGGGTAATGGTGGGGAGGACTAAGGAAGATGGGGGACGAGGGGACAGGGGAATGGAAAATGTTGGGAAGAGAAGGGGGACACTGGAGTGGGGGATGTTGGGAGGACGAGGGGATGGGGGAGTGAGGAATGGTTGGAAGGACGAAAGTACAGGGAGGGAGTGAGGAATGTTTGGGAGGACGAGCGGACAGGGAAGGGGGGTATGGTATGAAGGACTGGGAGACAGGAAAAAGTTGCTGTGTCTCAGCAACGCACACGCGTTGCTGTATAACAGCAACGCGTGATCGGGTACAAATAGTCGTATAATAAAAACGTAAGCTTGCCCGAACGAGCTAACCAAAAAACATTTTAAGGTATTGTTAACTCTTCCCAATTTCATATATATTTTAGCAATAATTTCATCAAAAAACTCGGCGCTGCACACCCTCAAGGCTCGAAGGAACATTCCTGAAAATAGTGCCTGTTTAACTTAATTATGATCATTTGAATAATAATATACATGCGAGCCCACGTTGGTAGGTTTCCTATACACACTAAATTTGAAACTTCTATTGATTCTATGCCTCATATGTCCAAAAAGAGAGGAGCACCATTCTCATCCTTCTCACTTGTGAATTTTATTGAAGACACAAAATAATTAAGTTCATTAAGAAAAACTGTTTGATCTTGGTCACCCGGCAATAAGCACAAAATATCATCGACATACCTAAACCAAACTACGTTAGCAGGAATAATCCTGGATAAGATTTTTGTTCCAAAGAACTCCGTTAATTGCTCAACACTGGTGAGAGGGGATTGCCCATCGCCATTCCAATTGATTGTTTGAAATTTTTTTATTCAAACTAAAATAAATGTCTTATACACAATTTGATAAGTTCCAACACACTATTGGTCGGCAATTTCAAATTATATTTGGGCAGTTCCTCACTCAGGAATTCTAACAAATCATCAACCAGTACTTTAGAGAATAAAGCAATCACGTCAAAATTTACTAGTTTAAAATTAAAATTTCAATTTGTTTCGATGACTTATAAACTTTCTAGGTGATGTCAAGGTTTTGTCCCCTATAATTGGTACGATTTCCAGGTTACATATAACCAACTACGTAGAGTTATTTAATAAGCTATCCACACTAAATTTAAATTTTGATTTTAACTATTAAGATTTAAGGTGACTGCTTGATTCAATAAAGTACCGGTTGATGATTTTTAGAATTCCTACGTGAAAATTGCTCCATTGAGGTTGTGCATTTCCTGATGTGAGGTTTGGTCATCATATTTTCAGCCCGATTATTGTGACTCATCGTCTGCTTGAATCCAGTATCCACTCAGCCTGTTTTATAATTTATTATTTGCTTTCAAATTATTATTCATGATTAAAACAAGGACAAAAGACGTAATATTCTCAGGGCTTCTGTCTCACACACACGTGGGCTCCACAGTTCGAGTCTCTTAGAGCACAGGTGAATGGATTTCTTAGTGCATTAATAAAAGGAGCATCAAGTACCCATGGGACTCGATCTCCGGACTGTGAGACGGCGGAGGAGGCGCCCACATCTGTGCAACAACGGCTCCTGGTTATTCATTATTGCTCACTAATCTTATCTTGCACAAACACTAACAATGTGATTTGCGGATAAAAAGAACGTATGTTTGCTTGTTTATTGTTAGTTCATTAGTGTATGAATGGACCAGCTCTGTGACATGAGTTTGTTTATGAATGGACCAGCTCTGTGACATGAGACTGTGTATGAATGAACCAGCTCTGTGACATGAGTTTGTGAATGAATGGACCAGTTCTGTGAAATGAGTTTGTGTATGAATGGACCAGCTCTGTGACATGATTTTGTGAATGAATGGACCAGCTCTGTGACATGAGTTTGTGAATGAATGGACCAGTTCTGTGACATGAGTTTGTGTATGAATGGACCAGCTCTGTGACATGAGTTTGTGTATGAATGGACCAGCTCTGTGACATGAGACTGTGTATGAATGAACCAGCTCTGTGACATGAGTTTGTGAATGAATGGACCAGTTCTGTGAAATGAGTTTGTGTATGAATGGACCAGCTCTGTGACATGATTTTGTGAATGAATGGACCAGCTCTGTGACATGAGTTTGTGAATGAATGGACCAGTTCTGTGACATGAGTTTGTGTATGAATGGACCAGCTCTGTGACATGAGTTTGTGTATGAATGGACCAGCTCTGTGACATGAGTTTGTGTATGAATGGATCAGCTCTGTGACATGAGTTTGTGTATGAATGGACCAGTTCTGTGACATGAGTTTGTGTATGAATGGACCAGTTCTGTGACATGAGTTTGTGTATGAATGGACCAGCTCTGTGACATGAGTTTGTGTATGAATGGACCAGCTCTGTGACATGAGTTTGTGTATGAATGGACCAGCTCTGAGAAATGAGGAAATGAGTTGGGTATGAACAATAATGCTAGTATTCTTACTGCTCTTGGTCTATGAAATGTGTATGAGTATGTAACTGACAAATATAAGTAAATCACTAAGGCATAATTAACAAACCGACTCACGTTTGTACTCAAGCAGATACACTTTGCTTGTGTGTTACGTAATATGTAATATGGGAAATAAGTCAAATTCAAAGTCCTTCAGGGCCAGATGGTAGAGGTCTGGAGTAATATTAGTGCTGTGGACGGGTCCTTCAGGGCCAGATGGTAGAGGTCTGGAGTAATATTAGTGCTGTGGGCGGGTCCTTCAGGGCCAGATGGTAGAGGTCTGGAGAAATATTAGTGCTGTGGACGGGTCCTTCAGGGCCAGATAGTAGAGGTCTGGAGTAATAATAGTGCTGTCGACGGGTCCTTCAGGGCCAGATGGTAGAGGTCTGGAGTAATATTAGTGCTGTGGACGCATCATTCAGGGCCAGATTGTTGTGGGATAATCCTAGCAAGCAGGTATTTGTTTTTATTGCTTGAGAATATTTATTTTTTATTTTTTAATTTGATTTATTATTGAATTAATATGACTCTAAGTGGACTGTATGTTAGATTCAGCCTGCCAGAATTTTTCTGCACATAGTTGAAGGGATGTTTACAGCTTATACCACTATGGGTGGACAAAATAATAAACTATAATCATTTACCTTATGTTGAATTTAATTTATACCACATATGGCAGTAATTAAACTACAGTATTTTGAGTTAATGCTACAATCTACTGGTTAATATAAAGGGAAATGTGAGGCCTTAGCTGTAAGGTTGCTATGGCCTGATTATGCTGTGTGACTACATCAAGTTATGGTGTGGTACATGTAGTCTAGTTGCTATGTAATGACGGCTAGCACTGTGGCATCTGTGGAGCAGAGAGGGTATGAAAGCATCACAGGTTATGTTGGCCAGCTCACCTCCCTTGAACCACGCCTGTGAATAAATTACAGAGAACTAAACTGCATTCACAAATGGTTATATAACAAGGATTCAATGGTATGAATAAATCCCAGGCTTACTCTGGTTTTAGTTTGCTGGTATTTCATAACCGGTAAATGTGAAACAATTTATTATGGCCATTACAATCATATACACTACTAGATTTACCAGATTCAATACTTCTCATGGTTGATGTAGAGGTCGCTGTGGCTGGATCACTATTGGGTGGCCTCTTTTCAGACCTCTGCAGTGACGCATATGTGAACCTCAAAGAGCCATTTTGCCTCCCATTCCTATTGTTTTGATTCGAGGCAATTATGCCGCTTCAATTCCCGAGGCGGTGTTCAAACAATGTTTGGTTCTAATATTCTGAGTTTTTTAATAGGGGTTCAAGCTATAATTTTCTTGTGTATTTTTTTATATTTAGTCCTAGTGAATGCTATTTTATTAAGTTTAAACACTAGACTGATGATTAAAAGAAATGAGAAGTGTAAAAATACGTGTTGTTGAAATGACGTCACGAAAAACTCTCATTTTATTGAAATTTGGTAATGGCTAATTTTAAAATGTTAACATGTGTCGGATTTCCAAAATAATTCCTGGGGGGGGGGCAAAATACGGGCCAAAGTCCTAGTAAGGACTACAAACACTTTATTCCACGCCCTCAGAATTATAACGTTTCTTTAATTTGAGCTTGCACTGTCGTGCAGCAGTCCTTTCATGATAAATGTACCGTACCAGCGCTTCGGGTGATGGAAGTCGTTGAACATCTTATCCTGCCAGTTCTAAAGGAACTAATTTCTCTAATGTTTTGAAAGTAGTGTGGCCTTGTCACTTTACTTTCGCTATTCTCAAGATGCCCTGACAGTCTGGATGAACAAAGACTATTTGGCCTGTAGCCCACTCTGAGCGTGGCGTATCACTGTCCAACAAAACTATGTCACCAGGGTTCAAGTTAATTCTGTTGTAGGAGTTGTTTGCCCATAGTGATACTCCCTCAGAGCGGTTTGCTATTCTAGTGTACAATACGTCATTCAACCGACTTATCACTCCTGATAGATGTTTGAAACGTACAAAGTCACTCTCAGACATATGAAGGATCTTCTGGTTCCTCGTCCGTCTGGGACATTAGAGGTCTTAGAGGTCCCCCATACATCAGATGAGCTGGACTAAATGGTTCACGTTACGAAACATCATCAGAGAGTAGGTAAGTGGTCGGTTGTTAGCTCGAGCTACTATTTATATGGCAACGGTTTGGAGCTCCAGCATGTCAATCTTTTGGCGGTGTACGGTTCTCCGAAGAAACCGTTTTACTGTATCAACCATGCGTTCATAGACGCCTCCATGCCATGGTGCTCTGGGAGGTATGAATTTCCAGTGGCACTGTTATTGATTTAGGGCAGTGCGCACGTTTGGGTGGTTCCAGATTTCCCTCAGACATGCTTCCTCTGCAACTATGTTGCACCCATTGTCTGAGATCATTAACTTAGGGCAAGGTCTATGTGAAGTAAACCTGCGGAAACCCTGTATGAATGCCTCGGCACTCATATCAGGAGTCACTTCTAGATGTACTCCCCTTATTGTGGCACAGGTGAATAGGCGGATGTATGCCTTCACTGGGATTTTGTCCTTGGTGCTTGTCAGTGTTAGTGCTCTTGTGAAATCTACTCCTGTGGTCTCAAAGGGACGAATATGTACAACTCGTTTCTTTGGGAGTGGAGGAGGTCCCGGATATGGACACACTCTGGCATAGTTCCTCCAGCGGATTACACAGGATTTAATTATGGACTTTACAGTCTGTCTACCTTGGGGTAGCCAGAACTGTTGTCTTAAGTCTGTGAGAGTATCTAGTATCCCACCATGTAGAGTGTTGTGTTTGGGTATGTGTAACACAATTAGCTTGCTTATTATGTGGTGATGAAGAAGTAATATTGGACTTTTAGCTTCCAGATCTATGTCTGCATGTTGTAAGGGGCCTCTGCACTTTATTGGGTTATAATTGTTTGTTTCAATCCAGAGACCCAAATCATTCCCAAGTTTCTGAGGGATATTGTCAAATTCCATCCCATATGATTGAGCTCTTTTGACCCAGTACCTTAAGAGACTAAGGGAATTGATGTTTGATTACTATTTTCTTTAGAAAATCCGTACCAAGAAAATCAAAATACACAACAAGCCAGAAAAAAGCCACACAGGGCACAATAACATCATAAAACAAACACATAACAAAAACACTCACATCTAACCACCGGCCTCGCAACAAACATAGGGAGAGGCACGAGCACATAACACAATTGGGCAAACATATAGCCAGAGAGGCACAAGCACTACATAAAGCAAATAAACAGGTAATCAGTGGACATACTTGCCCGGGAACCGGGCCCACGGGAACCACACATGGAACGCTTCTCAGAGCACCCACTGCCAAGGGTCTAGCTCATCCACTGGGGAAGCCATAGCCTCCGGAACCATGGCAACAAACACCTGCAAACAGGGGACCCAGAAGGTATTACTGACGAGGCTAGTAGTCGCCACGCGTCCCCACACGCCGGGAACCCGCCCAGCATGAAAGCAGCCCGGCTCATCAGACAGCATCAACTCGGCAATTATTGTCCAGTGACCCGGTGGCATCACAGACGCCGGCAACATGTCCTCCAGGTTCCCAACGTGCACCCTCACAGGAGCGAGCTTGACAGAGGGCACCACCACAGCTACACCCGCGGCCACGGGCACCGGACGGCGCGCATCCTTCCGTAAGGTAACCACCAGGACCGCGCCCAGGACCAGTATCCATACCATCCCCGGCATCGGAAGCCACCACCCCCCACTGCGGAGAGCCCCCTGGTGGCGAAGAACAGAAGGTACGTCCGAGACACGGGCACCAGCAGGCACATGGACCTCCACCACCACTAACTCCGTAGACATCGATGCATCCGGATCCACCTCAACACCCGAAGACCCACAATCACTGAAGTCACCCACATCAGCCCAGGCAGAAGACGAAAGCCGAGAACGCTTGGGCTCCGGGCGGACATCGTCCGAGCCGGATGCGAACCCAGAAACACGGGCACTACCAGCCAGACGAACCGCCGCCCGACGCAGGCAGCAGCAGCCTCAACCACAGGGAAACCTGGACCGCACACAGCATGATGCTGCACTGCCACCCCAGCACCCACCACTGATGGAACACAAGGCGAGGGCGCAAGGCCAGGCACAGGAGCAGAGGACGAGGAAGAGGAGAGCACCAATGACGCACAGAGATCGCCCAGAAGGTCATCGGGGGGACAGCGACGGGATCAGGAAGATTATTCGATGGCATGGCAACACCCGGAGGAGGGTCCTCAACAACCAAAGGAAGTACAGGCGATGCAGGGGGAGCCGCAGCATCCAACGGGACACTCACTTCCTCACTCCCAGAGTCCTCCTCCAGAGGAAGCGGCAGGAAATCCCCTTCTTTGAATATGTTCACGGGAGGAACCGCAGCCTCAGTGCACCCGGCAGCCTGATGGCCCAACAGGCCACAACGAAAACACGTCCGCAGTAGCCGTGCATAGTACACCCGTACGTAGTACCCTAAAAGCCGAACAGAGGATGGAATGTCCGACCTCAGGTGCATCCCTAGGGTACGAATGTTGGTCTTCACACCCGCATACTTGTCAGAAGACAGCGAGTGCATCCGCACATTGACGATGGTGCCAAACTGCTGGAAGAAACGCCGGAGGAGCGTCTCGGGAAACTCCATGGGTGCCCCATGGTAGTCTAATGAATAGCAGTAGCTTAATGTCATGTAGTTTGGAAAACACCCTTATAGGCTTATAGAATGTAATGCTACGTATTGCTGTATAGGACCTGTTATGGGAACTATGATGTATAATGTATAAATTTAGGTCTCTGATGTATTACTGTCATGTATACTGTGAAATTCCATTTCATTATTGTTCATTGTATTGTCCACTTTTCATGACAGTAAATTATATTATGGCACTGTGAGATGTATACCACAGAGACAAGGTTTTGATACTCATGTTGTATATATATACTTTATATTGTATTCATGTATACTTATGTATAACGGCTGATACGGTAACGTCTTAAAATCCTCCCTTAACAATCTCTCCCACCCTTGCGTATCGTCCCCAGCCAGTGTTACATGTCTTGCTAATATGAATTCCCTGATCACATATTTAAATATCATGATATAATATTTAATGTAATGAATTATTGATTTGTATTATTATGTAAGGTTGTGTTTTGTAACCTTGATTTTGTTATATAATGAATTAGAACATACTGAGAAATGTCTGTATATGAGCTTGAGATATTTGAAAGATGAGAGTCAGTTTACTAGTAGATGTTGGAATCGGTGTCACTCCAAGCCTGCTTGGCTCTTGGGCTGTCACTACTCTTTGCACTTTCTAGTAAGGTGGACGTATGTCGATCTGGTCCCGTTTAGTGGCCATAATTGTGTTAACTGACTACTAGGATATTAATTATGATGCAGTAGTGCATACCAGGGATCTGTTCTACCGTTGTTCATCATTTATACCAGGTGGTAGGTGCTTTTATATGTATTAGTGAGGTGGATACCTGAGGATCTTAAGTGATGCCATTGTGCTGTGTATGATATTGATTCCTCATACCTCCTTTGTTAATGATTGTGACACCACCATCCTTTATTGGTATTAGCAGCATAATAGGCACAAGTGTCCCACTGTGCCAGGAGGGGTTCCACCTGCGCTGCCGTTGAGTGAGGACGTGTCGCTTGTCTGCTCCGGCAGTTTGTGGTCGTTGCCGTTTTCGCCGGCAGGGGGTGTGGGGGTGTTTACCCTCCCTGCTGTTCCTGGTGGTGGAGACGTGGCGTGTTTTGCGATGGGCGGCCCTATTCCCGCTGTCGTGCGGTTAAACTCCATCGGATTGGAGTTTACTGGCTTTGCTGGTTACCCGCTGGTGGACGTGGTGTTCAGTGACATGCTTCGTGTCCCGGTTGGGGACGTATATGGCATTGAGTTGGTAACTGCTCCCTGTGTTGTTATCAAGTTTGTGGGTGAGGCGGTGTACCGTGCTTTCTTATGGAGGTACGAGGGACGTACTTTGCAGTTACAGGACGGCGCCGGGTCTGTGACCATTTCAGACCATAGTGGTGCTTTGACGTATGTCAGTGTTCATGGCGCCCCCATGGAGTTTCCTGAGACTCTCCTCCGGCGGTTCTTCCAGAGGTACGGCTCCGTCGTCAGTGTGCGGATGAACTCCCTGTCGTCTGGCACGTATTCGGGTGTGAAGACCAACATACGGACCCTCGGGATGCGACTGAGGTCGGACATACCGTGCTCTGTCCGGCTGTTGGCGTACTACGTGCGTGTGTTTTATGCCTGGCAACCCCGTACTTGCTTCCGGTGTGGCTTGTTGGGGCATCAGGCTGCCGGGTGTACTGCTGATCCGGTCACTCCTGTGAACTTGTTCCGTGAGGAGGATTTCCCGCCGCTCCCTCTGGAGGAGGACTCCGGGGGTGAGGAGGTGAGCGTCCCGTTCGCTGCTGCAGCTTCCCCGGCGGCGCCTGCCGTTCCTCCGGTTGTTGCCGTCCCTCCTCCGGTTCTTGAGGTACCTTCGGTTGGTCTGCCTGATCCTGTCGCTGTCCCAGCTGCTCCCGTGGGCCTTCCTGGAGCTCCCTGTGTGACGTCGCTGTCTTCTCCGTCGTCTTCTGATGCTGCGCCTAGCCCTGTGTCCGTGACTTGGGTCCCGGATGTGCTTGGTGCTGGGGTGGCTGCGGAGCCTCCTGCTGTGTGTGGTCCGGTTCCCCCTGTGGTTGAGGCTGCTGCCGTCCTGGCGTCGGTTCCTTCGGCTCGTGGTACCCGTGTTTCTGGGTCACTTACAGGCTCTGACGATATCCGGCCGGTGTCGAAACGTTCCCGGCGTTCGTCTTCTTCCTGGGCCAACGCTGGTCACTTCAGTGACTGTGGGGCTTTGGATGTTGACAGTGTGGATACGGATGCGTCGATGTCTCTGCGGTTCGTGGTGGCGGAGGTCCATGTGCCTGCCGGTGCTGGTGCCTGTGTCTCGGACGTGACTTCGGTTCTTTCTCCGCCGGGGGACTCTCCACAGTGGGGGGTGGTGGCTTCCGCTGCCAGGGATGGTGTGGACTCTGGTGCTGGGCATGGCCTGGTGGTGACGTTACGGAAGGATGCGCGCCGTCCGGGTTCCCTGCTGTCGTCTGGTGGTGTGCCCGGGGCCGCGAGTACCCCTGTGGTGCGGGTGCGCATTGGGGCCCTGGGGGACGTGTTGCCGGCGTCTGTGATGCCACCGGGTCACTGGTCGAAGATTGCCGAGTTACTGCTGTCTGACGGACTGGAGAGCTTTCGTGGGGGGCAAGTTCCCTTCCTGTGGGGGCGAGTGGCGACGTCTCGCCTCATGAGTTCTACCATCTGGGTCCCCAGTTTGCGGGCGTTTGTTGCCCCGGTTCCGGATGTTATGGCGTCCCCATGGATGGACGAGACCCTTGGCAATGGGTGCTCTGGGAGGCGTTCAATGTAAGATTCCCGCGGGCCAAGTTCCCGGAAAAGTATGTGCTCTGATTTCATGTGTATTTGCTGTGACATGATGTGTGCCCTTCTGGCTGTTTGTTTGCCTTGTTCTATTATGTGCTTCTGCCTCTCCCTTTGTGCGTAGCTTTGCCGTGTGGCATATTAGTTTCTAGTGCTTGGCGTCACTCGTTTCGCGTTTTGGCTTAGCATTTCGCCTTTCCTGGCTTTGCGATTCACCCTTCACGGGTACACCGGGGCGCATCCGATCCCACGATCGTCGTCGCCCCTAACTCAACAACAACAACAACAACTGTGCCAGGATAGAGCCTGGTGTCAGCTAGTGCTGAGTGTATGCAGTTTTCAGTCCTGTTGATGATCATGCCAAGCTTTGAGAAGCTGGATTAAGTAATAGAATGTGAGTGGTCAAGATTGTACTTTTCTTATGATGTTATGGATTTATGTTTTATTCTCAGTAAACTGGAATATTTTTTACTAACCATCATTACCCTGGACAACTTCTGATATTTAGCCAGGCTATGTTTTCCAGCGATGCTGTAGATTCACTCTCTCCATTAACCATTAAGTGGGGCCCATAACATTTTAGTAAATGGGGGCTCTGTCCGTGATCTCAATTAGGTAAGTCCTGTTGTTCAGGATCATTATGATGTAACTGCTGTGTTCAGGACCATTATTGTTGTAATCCTAGTGTTCAGGATTAATATTGCGTATGACACGGTTTCACAGATCCATGATTATTTTCTAGTTTGTTGTGCCTTTGAAGTGAATGTTCCGGTATCTTTTGTAGAAGACGCATTGATGATTTATATCTCTGCGTATGATTTAGCTTGCAGTCCCATGTGAACCTAGTTAATACTGCACTTGCAACGCTCTACAACAGAGATAAGTGTTCAATTTTTGCGTGTCTGTGGGGCATGCTAGTCTAGTATATTCTTATTGTGGAAATACTAAAATTTTGTAGAAAGTGTCTTTTTAATTAATTAAGAGGGAGCAAGTAGTAAAGGCGATTTTGCAGAATCTATCAGTGGATAGGATTAAAACCTTAACTAAATCAGTGTTGATTATTATGGGAAAACCCTAGAGTTAGAAGTGGCACCCAGAATGACTAAAGGTAAAATATTGTGAATCATTTTTTCTGGATCTAGTAGAAGATGGCATGTTGAGTGATGAGGTATTAGAAGAATACCCTGACGAGGTCGAGAGTACTGGCAGACTAAGAAGGCAGGAATTAGAACTTCAGCTAAAGCAAGTTGAGTTTGAGTTAGCTAGACTCAGAGGAGAAGAGGAAACTAGGCAGAGAGAGAAGCACAGTTAGAGTTAGTTAGACTCAGAAGAGAAGAGAAGAGGAAATTAGGCAGAAAAAATAGAGTTAGAGACAGTTAGAATTAAACAGCAGATGTCTGAGGCGCAGATTAGGCTTGAAGAGAAAAAGCTAGAAGCTGCAGCTGCTGTTAGTAGTAAGGGTTCTAAAGGCAGTTCAGGCAGTAGTCACAGTAGTGGCCTTTATTTCCATAAATGGTTTGAATTACCCAAATATGCTGAGAAGGACCCCGAGTTGTTTTTCTTGCATTTTTCAAAATCAGCTACTAGTTTGAAATTGCCAGAGGATTCTTGGGTGACCATTATGCAAGGTCAGTTGCGTGGGCAGGCACAAGAGAGTTTTTCCTCGCTCCCTTTCCAAGACAGCTTTCATTACCCTACAGTCAAAAAGAGGATTTTGCAAGCATATGAACTCAATGCAGAGGCATTAAGACAAAAGGTTAAAGGTCTCAAGTGTGCACCTGACCAGTTACAGATTTTGCTCGGGTAAAAAGAGTCAATCTTTGACAGGTGGCTAAATAGAAATAATACTCATGAATTTTTATCCCTTAAGCAGCTCATCCTAGTAGAAGAACTTTTGTCTTGTTTGCCTGTAAAGTTTGCCATGGCACTAGCCACAGGTAAACGTTCATAAAAAGATGTTCATGATTTAGCTATGATGGCAGATGAACATGAGACGATAAATAAGATACGGTATAATAACTCTCATATGACACCTAAAGCATTCACTTCTCGGCAGGATAATTCTGAGAAGTCAAAGAGTAGTCATTATAATGCTAATTCTGCTCTTACAGCCAGGGCAGAACATGCATCTAGTAAATCTAAGGGTATTGTTAACCTTAGTAGAGTCATATCAGGTTCGACAAGTTCGGCTGATGTAAAACAATGTAATTATTGCCCAAAGAAAGGACATGTTGTCCGTCATTGTTTCAGGTTACATCCGGAATTACGACCAAACGCCTTGGTGGTGAGTAAAATAAGGCAAGGTCATAATTCTGCGAATATTGTAAGGGTAAGCCACAGTGGCTTGCTGGTAATGACCATTTATGATTCATGTTAAAATGGTTGGAGTTGTAGACCAGTGGATTCCTGTAGCTATGCTTACAGACACTGGTGCGTCGCTAACGTTGATTACTTCCAGTATGTTGTCCAAGGTCAAGAAAGTTGACCTGGACGAAATGATACTTATACAGGGTATAGTTGGGGTAGTGCAACGTGCTCCTGGTATGCAAGTATACATTAAATCCCCTATAATCCTGGGTTATGTTCTGTAGGTGTGTGTGATACCTTACCCATACCTGGTGTCGATATAATTTTAGGGAATAACATTGCTGGCACCTTAATACACAGTCATCTTCCCATCATGTTCAGTGACCCAGGTAGAGTTCTCTCAGAAACGAGTGAGATTGCTCCGGAAGCGTATCCAGCCAGTGCAGTCACCAGATCTCAAGTCGCCAAGTCCCCGAGTGATGTTTACAAGCAGAGGGATGGCTGGAAAACCTCCAACGTTAGAACCGGAAATCACCTTGGCTGACACTTTTATAGCTCGTTTGGTTGAGGTTAGTGCAACTGAGGGAGTTGTGCCATGTAATGAAGTTGTACCTCCTGTTACTACCTCTCCCCCTAATTTTGATGTGAAGTCCCACACTTTAGCCCAACTTCAACGGAGTAACCCTAGTTTATATGCATGCTTTTTCCAAAACTGTTAAGGAGGAGGACGCTTTGGCAGATGATGTTGGATACTTCCACCGAGATCAGATGCTCGTGAGACGATGGAGATCTAAGTTATCTCCCTCTTCAGAGGACTGTGAGTGTGTTACCCAGCTTGTGGTCCCCAGAGCATACCGAGAACAAGTCCTCTCAGCTGCCCACGACGATCCATAAAGTGGTCACCAATGGATCAGTCGAATGTTGTATCAGGTATCTAAGTATTTTTATTGGCCCAGTCTTAAGAACGATATTGGCAAACATTGTAGACAATGTGTAACCTGTCAAATGGTGGGTAAACCTAACCAAAATGTACCTAAAGCTCCCCTGCATCCAAGTGTAGTTCCAAGTGAACCTTTTTCCAACATCATTATCGATTGTGTAGGCCCTTTTATTCGGACCAAGTCAGGTCATGTATTTTTGGTAGCCTTATTGTGCGCCACATCCAAGTTCCTTAGTCTTACCCTGTATGTAATATTAGAACAAAGACAGTCATCCATCATGTGATAAAGTTTTGTACTGTGGACTTCCTCGAGTGATCCAGTCAGACAACTGTAGTAAGTTCCGTTCTGGAGAGTTCAAACGATTTTGTGTGAAGTACAATATAGAACATCGTGTGTCTAGTACTTATCATCCACAGAGTCAAGATGTCCTGGAGAGATTTCACCAGACCATGAAGCAGATGTTACGGACTGTTGGCGAACACTCCAGACGAAATTGGGATGAGGATTTACCCTATATATTATTTGCAGCTCGAAATGGGTTACAGCATTCGTTGGAATGTTCACCTTTCCAATTAGTTTTCGGACATAAAGTGAGAGGCCCAATCCAGTTGCTGCGTGAGAGGATGATGGGAAACGTTTCTCTCCCTGATGGAAGTCGGTTGTTGAGTGAGATCCAGTCCAAGTTGAAGAAGTACCAAGACGTGACGAGTGAGCATCTGAAGAAGTCGCAGCTTATGATGAAACAACACCATGGCAAGAAGTTCAGGGTGAAGTTAAGATGTTTCCGGCCAGGTGATCTTGTTCTTTTGTTGATATCCAGAGTGGAAGCTGCTTTAGCTCATTATTTTGAAGTTCTTTGCAGACGCTCTGAGTTAACTTATAAAATTAAAAGTCTGTAGGACCCTTCCAAAGTTTTAGTAGTGCACATTAACAGGTTGAAAGCATTTCATGGCTCCAGACCAATGTCATGTGTGGTACAGGACACAGTCACCCTTGAGAACGGTATAACTGAATACTTGTTTAATCCTACCCTTTGTCATTCTAGATTTGAGGAGATGTTGGTGTTACGAATCCATATATTTGATTCTAACATTTATCATGATAAACATGAATGTCCATTATTTCTTTCCTCAGTTATTTAAATAAAACATTGTATCCAGTTGTGTTCCAGTATATATATGTTTGATTTAAAATGTAGCATGCTGTAGTGTGCCTGTATTTAATATTGTGTTAATGTTATTGCATGTTCATTCCTTTGTGGGGAGACCGTGGCGTCTCATGGGGGGATGACCATGTTTGGGATGTTCCAGTAATGCGTGCAGTGTATCAAGCTAGCGTCACTGATTCACCCCTGTAAATATTCCTGTTTATTGATTGTACTTAATTTCTTATTTACATCTTAGCAGTGTTATAGGCATATAAGTTTAGTTATAATTATGTTGTTAAGTATTACTCTCTGATAGCAGTGTATCTAGAGGTTTCATGTGGGTTTTAGTTGATAACTTGTAGACACCTGCATGCCGTGCATGCTCCAGCAACACCAGTCTCGTGGGTGGAGCTGCCTGGTGTGGACATGTTGGGAGATAAGTCTGTGGCATTTGTTTATTGTTTAGTAGCATAACTAATTTCCTGGTTAGACCATTATGTGCATTCCCATCTATCCATTTAAGTTATAAAATAGTGGTCAGTGCTTATATAATGATATTGTGTTATTGTTTTCTGGTGCATTAATATTTCTGGCTACCTGTATTTCCATTTATATGTTCTTTGTTACCCTTACTTTAAGTATATTGCTTTGTTGAGTAAGCAGTTGAATTATTTACCATAGACACTTTTAGTAGGCAATCTTGAGGTTATCTTGAGATGATTTCGGGGCTTTTTAGTGTCCCCGCGGCCCGGTCCTCGACCAGGCCTCCACCCCCAGGAAGCAGCCCGTGACAGCTGACTAACACCCAGGTACCTATTTACTGCTAGGTAACAGGGGCATAGGGTGAAAGAAACTCTGCCCATTGTTTCTCGCCAGCGCCTGGGATCGAACCCGGGACTACTGGATCACAAGTCCAGTGTGCTGTTCGCTCGGCCAACCGGCTCCGGTTTCGCCTTTTCGCTTCAAGGCGAAAACTAGGTTTGGATACGAGCGTATCTGGGCAGTATTTAATGGCAGAGCGAGAAATAAAACACGATGATTTGCATCAGCAGGCTTAACCATATACCTTCACTCCGTAACAGTGCAAATTATGATAAAATTAATTATATTTATTGAACAAGTTATGACCATGTAAGACTGGACTGTGTATATTCAGACCATTTAACTATTGACTGCAGAGGTTCAGAGCATGTAGGTTTGACTGTATAAAATGTGACTGCGTAGATTATGACTGCATGGGTTAGGAACTTAAGTGTGTGCTATTGGTTGAAAATATGTAAGGCGAAAAAAAGAATACTCAGGACTTAGGCCGTATTATAATATATTTTTTACAACTGCAAAACAGAGGAACCATACCCATAGGTCAAGGGTCGTAACAACAAGCAATAAATCCATAAACATACAAATAACTAATATAAAATTGCAAACACATCTATCAGTGGAAGATAAGACTAGTAGATCAAACACAAGACTTAATATATATGTAAAGAAATGAAACAAAGAATATTATGTTATAATGTTATGTTATGTTATACATAACAAAGAATGTTATGTATCTACGATACATAACATCATTTACCTGACCAGTATGCAAGGGGAGGGAAGGGGGTAGGGGGGGGGTTAAGAGAGGATTCTAGAACTTTACCGGTCAAGCTCTAATACATCATTATACATTAATACAAGTATAATATATACAACCTAAGCCCCAAAAACTGCCCATTGTAAATGTTCTCACTGTACAAGTATGTCAAGTACTAAGCACGATCAATGCAATGTGACAAAAGGCTATTTCACTTCTCAATTAGGAAATGGATATATCATAATACATACGTATTACTGTCGTAATACATCAGTCATATAAATGTAAACATAGTACATAGGAATATAAATAAAGTGTACTATATGCAGTAATACATAGAATATAAGAATATATGCATAATCATATATTTAAGATACATTAGGCTAGGATACACTGCCTTATTTATACTAATGTATGATCACATCATACACCAGTCATACTTAGTGTATGTGGGGTCATAACAATTGTTTCCGTGTATGTCATCTCCTCATATTACTGCTATTTCTGCCCCGGAAGACGTGTATCCTACAGGAACATTTGATGTCTTACTCCTACTTGTTTCGTTTTGCCACGAAACACGTTTATCCTACCCGAACATAAGATATCAAAGTAACTGTTCCTGGGGTTCCGAGATAAGGAGCCTACATTCCTCAGCGCTAGTAGCAAAAGCATCGAGCAGAACTGACGTTCTAGGCTCGGAGGGTGCTTGTAAACAAATATCTTCAGCATAATAAATGACCATGTTTTCATTATTAGTTGGAAGGTCGTCAATAAATTTATGCAATGGAACGTTGAACCACAAGGGGCTGAAGACTCCCCGGGAGTTCCCAGATCAAAATGTTTACTCTCTGTGCTTATAACACCATTAAACAAAACATGTGCTCTTCTATTAGACAAATAATCGCTTGTCCATTTCAGTAATTTACCTTGTATTCACAGCTCAGCAAGGTGCTCTAGTATGATTTACCTGTTTGTAATAGCAAAGGCTGTTGCAAAGTTCGGTGAAGTCTGCTTGAGGGAAAGATTCAATATGAACAAAGTATTCAGCAAAACAGTGTTGTGTGCTGGGCCGAGGCATAAATCCACAGAAATACAAATTCTGAACGAATCTGAGAATAATGGCATTATCAAAATGTGGAATATTGTAGCTAACCTCTAGGTCTTCCGTTTTTTTCAACCCGTCCTCGACTCAAGTCCCTTACATCCAGCGGTCGACCCCACAGACTCCTTCATAATGAACATGCTGTTCATTAAAAGCAGGAATTTTCTCAAATATATATTAGTATTATAATATATTATCATATTGCGCATATATAGGCATAGGTTGCGTTTGGTTAGGTGTTTAAGTTTTGTCTGCGATTATTTGTATTTGTAGTACGTGGGTGAAACATTTGCAGCGTTGCGGTTCGAACAAAATTCGTCAGTGAACCACTTGTTCCGGAAGAGTTCGAACTTCAACAGTTGTGAGTCGAGGACGGGTTGTGTGCAGACCATTTTTCATTCATAAACAGCGGGTTTGGTGGGTGAATGGAATCACTTTTTTATCTCTGTTTGGAGGCAACCCGTCCTCGACTCAAGTCCATTACATTCAGCGGTCAACCCCACAGACGCATTCATAAATTTTAACATGCTGTTTATTCAAAACGGGAATTTTCTCAAATATAAATTAATATTATAATATATTAACATATTGTGTATATATAGGCATAGGATAGGTTAGGTTAGGTGTTTAGGTTCTGTTGGCGATTATTTGTATTTGTAGTACGTGGGTGAAGCATTTATAGCGTTGTGATTCGAACAAAATTCGTCAGTGAAGCACTTGTTCCGGATATGTTCGAACGTCAGCAGTTGTGAGTCGTGTGTAAACCGCTTTTCATTCATAAACAGGGGGTTTGGCGGGTGCATGGAATCACTTTTTGATCTTTGTTTGGAGGACGGGCTGTTGGAGGACAGGCTGGTTTTTTCTTATTCTGAGAACAGCCTTGCTTCGAAGCCTTGAAGCTTCGAAGCCTGTCTTCCTGTTCTCAAAGCCTTGCTAAGGGTTGACATGGCTGTGCTGTCATTGGAGTTTGGTGACGTTTAAAGGTGCGAGAACTTAAAAATATTCGTCAAAAATCTAAAAATTCTAAAATAATGTAACAAAATCTCATGACATTTGCAACAAAGTCTACAAAATACAAATCACGCCAATACATTAATAATTCCATTTTCTACGGATATTTTTACGCGTATATCCGGGCGCGGCGTTCCCCCTCCCGTGAAGGGGTAAATGAGAGCTCTCTTTCATAGCGGTCGGTCATGATTGTTTTATATTAATCGGATTTATCAATAACAGATTGGAAAAATATGCATTAATAATAGTAAGTTTATAGAGTGGCAACTGTGTGTGAGTGTAGGAGGTGGTGAAATGTGACCGCGCAGCTCAGTCAGTGAGCTAACCGCCCTCGTGAAGTGTAGATCTGTAAGGCTTTCACGTCATTCTCGAGACTGCTATGTCTTCGCCCTTGCCAGAGACACACACTGCCTTATACCATGCAATGCCTAACAATCCCAGCTATTAAACCTATGTATAGACTAGGGGGTGCCACGAAAATACATGATTCCCGAGAGTGAGTAGGGAAAGTCATGTCTCTCACACCTTGCGTGCTTCCCTCACCCTGCACGCTGCTCCCACTCTTTGCCACAAACACACAGCCTTATGGCACTCAAGCCAAACAGTGACGGAAACAATAGCAGCTATTATTACCTATGTATAGCTATTATAACCTATGTATAGCTATTATTACCTATGTATAGCTATTATTACCTATGTATAGCTATTATTACCTATGTATAGCTATTATTACCTATGTATAGCTATTATTACCTTTGAATAGACAATAATTTTCCTGAAATACCTATGTTGTTTACCCCCATAATACACACATTACTGTAGTTAATGTTCACTCAGTGCCATTCATCAGAACATTCAATACAAGTGCTAAGTCCATGGATATCACCTCTTACCTGTGGAATGGCGTATATATACAAAATATTTGTAAATATGTGAATATATACAGTAAATATGTGACCATATATTTTTCCCCCATTTAAAAACATATTGTCCTTCAACTTTCATATATTCGAGAACGAATGTCCAGCAATATTGATTGACACTTACAGGAAAATCCATGCAGTAGAACGACCGAACTGTTGTTGTGAACTTCATGTAAAGTTATTTGCATGACAAAGATTTTCAACTTTGCGAACGTACAAAAATTTTATTTACTGATCGATTTTTATAGTTTTTACATAAGTGTAGAGTGCTTTGTTCTAAAACAGTTATTGCAACACATTTGCATGAAGTCAAAACCTTTGGAGTTAGAAATTATTTAGTCTGAATTTTGTACTTAAGATTGTAAGGGATGAATTAAAGTTATTTTACACCAAACTATACTATACAGACAAATCCCTTGGAATAAATGTTGAAGATTAGACTGCATTCTGATAGCACATTGGATATATATACAACATTGGTCACATATTAAAATTGTTGAAGGTTTGTAAAAAGTGCAAATTGTTGATTTTGTTATTTTTGTTAAGTTACGATGTTGATTTATTATTAAACGTTGAAGAATTTACCATGTAGTTTATGCATAATTATTTTTTTAGAGAGTGAGAGGAAGGTCGACTTAACCAAGTTCTCGGCCTCTTAGACAGATATACTTTAATGTTATCACAGTTCAGAGAACAACAGCTCACAAGGTAATGTTATGTTTACATGGGTGTGAGTGTAGGAAGTGTTCCAGACGAACCTTTGGTGTCTCTTCTCACACTCACAATGACCTTATATCTCCACCTGATAGCTGTTCTTCTTGATAAACAGTAATTCACATCAGGGTTCTCTCTCTCAACAGCTTAGGAAAGCTTTGTGTACCTATTTCAAACCTGATGATCCAATTTTAATATTTCTAATAAGTAAAGATATTATTCTCTAGAAGAATGATTATGTTCTTAAAACTTTATCAATAGTCGATTATATTTCGCCTTGCATCAGATGGAGTATAAAAAGGTTACCACAACAAAAGCCAACATAAACGAGAAACGTGAGTTGGGAATAGTGAGAGGCGGAGGGCGTCGGGGCTCTGCTCTGACAACAATGTTGTTTATAATGTACCGCATTTATCTTCATATTGTTGTAAACATTATATATATAAGTTTGAAGACGAAAACAAGTCCAACTTTAAAAGCAGCAGAAGACTCTGAGGGAACAAGAAAGAGAGAACTCAATTGGATTGAAATATTGAAAGATAAGTAAAAAATGCATTTCAGTGAAGATCAATAAATATTTGTGCATTTGGGAAACGTAACATTTAATATCAGATCAGTACTGTGGATCCTTGTAAATCGGGTTGTGAAAGTGATCAAGAAGAAGTAATATTCTAATATTAGAATCCCAGGCAGCCATATATATTAGTAAATTCTTAAAGGGAAATTGATACTTGGCTTGACATATTGATTATAGATCCATAAATAACATGAATTTTAATATGTTCTCTTCATTCTTTACCTTACTCTAATGAGACCTTACAAGTATTACGATGTAGAGTTCTGGTCCCTGTGCTACTAAATGATCAGAAATTATCTTCTAAACATACAACGAAGAGGGACAAAGATAATCCCTAGTGTCCGGAATCTTCCTCTCTAAGATCCTCAGATTGAACAAACTAATAAATAACTGAAATATACAAATGTGTGTCAGGCATAAACACCGGGAATAAAGAAGGTAATGAAACTATCAAGAAACGTAAAGTCTCATCCGTCGATAAACTTTACTTATACACCAGTATGTTCCTGTACCGTTGTTTACCTGTGTGTATGTGACTGTATGGGTGAATGTTCCTGTACCGTTGTTTACCTGTGTGTGTGTGACTGTATGGGTGAATGTTCCTGTACCGGTGTTTACCTGTGTGTATGTGACTGTATGGGTGAATGATCCTGTACCGTTGTTTACCTGTGTGTATGTGACTGTATGGGTGAATGCGTGTATATGAATATTCTGTGTTAATTATGCTTTAATCATTCATTTACAGACAACACTTATTCTAGGTTCACATATTCTCGAACATAATATAATTGCAGAACATTGACACAATCAATATTATTCATAAACTTGTCACAGAGTTGGTGCAAACTCTCAATAACTAATTAATTTGCACAAAACAAAAAAATACAGAGATTTCCGTTTGCTAATCAGATTCTAAGTGTTTATACAAGATAAGATTAGTGAGCAAGGAAGAATAACCAGGAGCCGCAGTAGTCCAGGTGTGGGAGCGTCCTCCGCGGCTCTCACACTCCGCAGGTCCAGCTTACATACGCTACCTCTCCTTTTATTGTTCTTTTATTAATTTTGTCCGCCGTTTCTTCTTGGCTAAAGACCGGTATATTTATTTTAGATTTATCGTGTTTCCTAACACATTTTAACATAAATTTAAGATTAAATCAATATAGCTGAGACTGTTAGAAAGGTTCAAATCAACGGCACTGTTGCATAATCAAGAACACCGTTTGGAAACCTAATGTTTCTCATCCCATTAAAGTTGTCTATATGCCTTTCCATTGGAGCTTTCAGCGCCGTGGAGAAGGGGGACCTGCTGTCTGGGTAACAGCTTCACCCTGAATCTACCTAACCTGGCTTTATGCCTTGGTGAGGCCACTCCAGACCTGGCCGACGCCAGAGCGCAACTCCATAGTCTCCTGAGACTGATGGATGCCTACGATCAAAGGCACCCGAGGAGCCTGTATATTATTATGTTTTCTGTGGAAACCTGGAATAAAGGTAACCTAAGTTGTCTCGCTTTCTAGCTCCATCAATTTGCTTGAGTCCCTCGCCGCCTGTGAGCAAGTCTGAGAGTCAAACCTTCACACATGTCCTCTTCTTCCACCCAAAATAATGCTAAACATTTCCTCTTTGTTCATAGATGAATCATACTGAGAATCGTAAATTTTGTAATTAAATTACTTCTTGCTTCCTTCACTTGTAGCGTTGAGAGGTCTAGTTCCCTGAGTATTGTGTTCTGCCCTCCAAGTTCAGGGACCAGTTGTGTAGCAAAGTTATTTTTATAATATTACCTTTTTTAACAAACGTATTGAAATTATGTGATAGAAGGAAAGAAGCCAAACAATAAGGTGAAAGTTGGGATGATTGTACACGATTACATTACCAAAATATGTTTATACTGCCGCCCACAATCTCAAGTCGTAGGCATATCATCCTATCTTTACCACTTCACAATTTTATATGTGAGAAATAAAGTCCAGGATTTTGTTAAATCTTGTTACATGATCTTCGGCAGGGATTCCTCTCTCTCTATGCTTAATGATGCTTAATGCCGTACTGCGCCCATTTGTGAAGCTGTTATGCAATACTGCGGTCATAGTTGATGCTCTAAGACAGTACATGGGTCGTTATTAATGTTGTGAGACCATACAATGGTCGTTATTGATGCTGTAAGACCATACAATGGTCGTTATTGATGCTGTAAGACCATACAATGGTCGTTATTGATGCTGTAAGACCATACAATGGTCGTTATTGATGCTGTAAGACCATACAATGGTCGTTATTAATGCTGTGAGACCATACAATGGTCGTTATTGATGCTGTAAGACCATACAATGGTCGTTATTGATGCTGTAAGACCATACAATGGTCGTTATTGATGCTGTAAGACCATACAATGGTCGTTATTGATGCTGTAAGACCATACAATGGTCGTTATTAATGCTGTGAGACCATACAATGGTCGTTATTGATGCTGTAAGACCATACAATGGTCGTTATTGATGCTGTAAGACCATACAATGGTCGTTATTGATGCTGTAAGACCATACAATGGTCGTTATTGATGCTGAAAGACCATACAGGGGCATTATTGATCCTGTAAAGCTGTGCATGGGTCGTTATTGATGCTTTTAGACCTTCATGGATCCTTATTGTTGCTGCAAGACCATACAGGGGCATGATTGATGCTGTAATGCCTTACAGGGTCATTGTTGATGCCGTAATGCCGTACAGGGTCATTGTTGATGCCGTAATGCCGTACAGGGTCATTGTTGATGCTGTAATGCCGTACAGGGTCATTGCTAATACTGTAATTTCGTACAGGGTCATTGTTAATGCTGTAATGCCGTACACGGTCATTGCTGATGCTGTAATGCCGTACACGGTCATTGCTGATGCTGTAATGCCGTACAGGGTCATTGTGAGATTTTTCTATTTACCTTCTCATGAAGGTGGAACTCAGCAGAAAGGACTGCACAGGAGCAGCTTGTACTTTAAGATGGATTCATAGAAGGGCGAGAGCAACTTCCAGGAATTCAATGAAGTTGAAATCCTTATCCACTAGGTCGTTGATCTCCTTTAATGCAAACCAATTGATAAGGGAAGGTCACAAGTTCTCACACCAAATTTGATTTGATGTGTGCGGGTATGAATCGAGTTCGATCCCAGAAGCAAACACTGTATGACGTTAATAACCATAATTAACTGAAGTCATTAATTAACTGTCCCATGGACAGGTCATTAATACTGAGCGAATGCATTAACTCAAATACCGTCGCCCACCGACGGACCCTTACCACTGTTTGAATTCACTGAGATGATACGAATAGTGATCAATTAGCTGTCCTACGAACAGATAGTTAAACTCGAACGTACTACCTAAATCTCACTACAGTTATTAACACAACAGTTCCCTCATCCATGCACTGTGTATACCCTTGGTGACGTTAATTACTGTAATCAACTCACACGTAATACGTAATTTAACGTAACACGGACGTTTGCCAATCAATGATTACACGAAGGCCTTCTCATGCAGGTAAGCAAAACAAACACAGTTCACAAGTACACACCCCTCAGTGAATAAAATATGTATCCACTGCCCAAAATCACGAGATTTACCTCTGACAGATCTCGGGTTGGCCCCTGCAATATTACATAGACGTGCCCGAATTCACACAACACACTTTACAGTAAATTACACTGGGAAATAAAGTAATACACATCACTAAGAAACACACCCAGATTTTACAGATTTACCTCTGACAGATCCCTTGTTGGCTTCTGCAATGATATTACAGACATGGACTTAATATGATGCGTAAAAAAAAAAAAACAGACAATACCCCACACAATACTAGAGAACATTTTACTGACGGTATAATACACCGAACTAAGTAAGACACAATAGTTCACCAACTCTACTAAACGTGTTCCAGGTGTAACCATACACACCTTTCAGACGTTCCCACCAACAGGCTGAATGTTGTACCTTGCCGGAAATCCGACACCATTTACTAATATTAAATACAATATGCAGAAAATATTGTTGCTGTTGTATATATATATATATATTCTCCAATAGAAGATGTTACGGAGTGAAATTTTCCGTCAATAGAAAACGAGATATCATTGCCACATAGTGCTATAAATTCACCAGCGATTCTGTTGAGAATTATACATAATACAGTAGTCTTTGGACTTTTTACATCATGAAAACATCTCATTTGAATTAACATAATTATCAGTATCAAAATACAGTAAATGTGACCCTTCTATCACTTATTGACATCTAACTATATATATATATATATAAATATATATATATATATATATATATATATATATATATATATATATATATATATATATATATATATATATATATATATATATATATATATATATATACATACATATATATATATATATATATATATATATATATATATATATATATATATATATATATATATATATATATATATATATATATATATATATATATATATATATATATATATTAGTATATTTTGGTAGCAGTCTTTCCTGTAGACATATATTATTAAATATGACCGAAAAAGTAAGATTAATAATTCTAACACGAATTTTCTCAATCTTTCGTACATTACGCTTCACTGTTGGAGGTAAATAAAAAATCAATTCTCCAAAATTCATTTTTATTTCTAGTCTGACGCGACATGGGCGCGTTTCGTAAAACTTATTACATTTTCAAAGACTTTAGTTCACAAATACACAACTGAATCGTATCTCCGATTTTATATCTACATTTGAGTGAGGTGGGAGGGGTGATGTGGCATTACCACAAGACAGAACAAGAGGGAATATTAATAGGGTATTAAAAGTATCAACACAAGACAGAACACAAACAATGGGTATTGAATAGAAGTGTTTGTAGAAAGCCTATTGGTCCATATTTCTTGATGCTTCTATATTGGAGCGGAGTCTTGAGGTGGGTAGAATATAGTTGTGCAATAATTGGCTGTTGATTGCTGGTGTTGACTTCTTGATGTGTAGTGCCTCGCAAACGTCAAGCCGCCTGCTATCGCTGTATCTATCGATGATTTCTGTGTTGTTTACTAGGATTTCTCTGGCGATGGTTTGGTTGTGGGAAGAGATTATATGTTCCTTAATGGAGCCCTGTTGCTTATGCATCGTTAAACGCCTAGAAAGAGATGTTGTTGTCTTGCCTATATACTGGTTTTTTTGGAGCTTACAGTCCCCAAGTGGGCATTTGAAGGCATAAACGACGTTAGTCTCTTTTAAAGCGTTCTGTTTTGTGTCTGGAGAGTTTCTCATGAGAAGGCTGGCCGTTTTTCTGGTTTTATAGTAAACACAACTGACGATTTACTATAAAACCAGAAAAACGGCCAGCCTTCTCATGAGAAACTCTCCAGACACAAAACAGAACGCTTTAAAAGAGACTAACGTCGTCTATGCCTTCAAATGCCCACTTAGGGACTGTAAGCTCCAAAAAAACCAGTATATAGGCAAGACAACAACATCTCTTTCTAGGCGTTTAACGATGCATAAGCAACAGGGCTCCATTAAGGAACATATAATCTCTTCCCACAACCAAACCATCGCCAGAGAAATCCTAGTAAACAACACAGAAATCATCGATAGATACAGCGATAGCAGGCGGCTTGACGTTTGCGAGGCACTACACATCAAGAAGTCAACACCAGCAATCAACAGCCAATTATTGCACAACTATATTCTACCCACCTCAAGACTCCGCTCCAATATAGAAGCATCAAGAAATATGGACCAATAGGCTTTCTACAAACACTTCTATTCAATACCCATTGTTTGTGTTCTGTCTTGTGTTGATACTTTTAATACCCTATTAATATCCCCTCTTGTTCTGTCTTGTGTTAATGCCACATCACCCCTCCCACCTCACTCAAATGTAGATATAAAATCGGAGATACGATTCAGTTGTGTATTTGTGAACTAAAGTCTTTGAAAATGTAATAAGTTTTACGAAACGCGCCCGTGTCGCGTCAGACTAGAAATAAAAATGAATTTTGGAGAATTGATTTTTGATTTACCTCCAACAGTGAAGCGTAATGTACGAAAGATTGAGAAAATTCGTGTTAGAATTATTAATCTTACTTTTTCGGTCATATTTAATAATATATATATTAGTATATTTTGGTAGCAGTCTTTCCTGTAGACATATTTTATTAAATATGACCGAAAAAGTAAGATTAATAATTCTAACACGAATTTTCTCAATCTTTCGTACATTATGCTTCACTGTTGGAGGTAAATCAAAAATCACTTCTCCAAAATTCATTTTTATTTCTAGTCTGACGCGACACGGGCGCGTTTCGTAAAACTTATTACATTTTCAAAGACTTCACAAATACACAACTGATTAGAACTTGCGTTTCCCTGATTTTATATCTACATTTGAGTGAGGTGGGAAGGGTGATGTGGCATTACATTTGAGTGAGGTGGGAAGGATGATGTGGCATTAACACAAGACAGAACACTAGAGGATATTAATAGGGTATTAAAAGTATCAACACAAGACAGAACAGAAACAATGGTTATTGAATAGAAGTGTTTGTAGAAAGCCTATTGGTCCATATTTCTTGATGCTTCTATATTGGAGCGGAGTCTTGAGGTGGGTAGAATATAGTTGTGCAATAATTGGCTGTTGATTGCTGGTGTTGACTTCTTGATGTGTAGTGCCTCGCAAATGTCAAGCCGCCTGCTATCGCTGTATCTATCGATGATTTCTGTGTTGTTTACTAGGATTTCTCTGGCGATGGTTTGGTTATGGGAAGAGATTATATGTTCCTTAATGGAGCCCTGTTGTTTATGCATCGTTAAACGCCTAGAAAGAGATGTTGTTGTCTTGCCTATATACTGGGTTTTTTGGAGCTTACAGTCCCCAAGTGGGCATTTGAAGGCATAGACGACGTTAGTCTCTTTTAAAGCGTTCTGTTTCGTGTCTGGAGAGTTTCTCATGAGTAGGCTGGCCGTTTTTCTGGTTTTATAGTAAATCGTCAGTTGTATCCTCTGATTTTTGTCTGTAGGGATAACGTTTCTATTAACAATATCTTTCAGGACCCTTTCCTCTGTTTTATGAGCTGTGGAAAAGAAGTTCCTGTAAAATAGTCTAATAGGGGGTATAGGTGTTGTGTTAGTTGTCTCTTCGGAGGTTGCATGGCTTTTCACTTTCCTTCTTATGATGTCTTCGATGAAACCATTGGAGAAGCCGTTATTGACTAGAACCTGCCTTACCCTACAGAGTTCTTCGTCGACTTGCTTCCATTCTGAGCTGTGGCTGAGAGCACGGTCGACGTATGCGTTAACAACACTCCTCTTGTACCTGTCAGGGCAGTCGCTGTTGGCATTTAGGCACATTCCTATGTTTGTTTCCTTTGTGTAGACTGCAGTGTGGAAACCTCCGCCCTTTTCCATGACTGTTACATCTAGAAAAGGCAGCTTCCCATCCTTTTCCGTCTCGTAAGTGAAACGCAGCACGGAACTCTGCTCAAATGCCTCCTTCAGCTCCTGCAGATGTCTGACATCAGGTACCTGTGTAAAAATGTCGTCAACATACCTGCAGTATATGGCCGGTTTCAAGTTCATGTCGACTAAGACTTTTTGCTCGATGGTACCCATGTAGAAGTTTGCAAACAGGACACCTAGGGGAGAACCCATGGCGACCCCATCTACTTGCTTATACATGTGCCCATCCGGGCTCAAGAAGGGTGCCTCTTTAGTACAAGCTTGGAGTAGTTTCCTCAGAATACTTTCTGGCATGTCAAGAGGAGTACAGGCTGGATCACGATACACTCTGTCGGCTATCATTCCGATTGTCTCGTCCACAGGTACGTTGGTAAACAGCGATTCTACGTCCAACGAGGCTCTTATCCCTGTGGCCCGTGCGCCCCGCAGTAAGTCCACAAATTCCTTTGGAGACTTCAGGCTGAAGGCGCAAGGAACATAAGGAGTCAGCAGGCCGTTGAGTCGCTTCGCCAATCTGTACGTGGGTGTGGGTATCTGGCTAATGATTGGCCGAAGTGGGTTTCCAGGCTTGTGCGTCTTGACATTTCCATACGCATATCCAGGTTTATATTCCCCAATGATCTTTGGCAGGTGGAGTCCGGATTTCTTGGCGTTCACAGTTTCGATCAGTTTGTTGACATTCAATTACATTCAAATGTAATGCCACATCACCCTTCCCACCTCACTCAAATGTAGATATAAAATCAGGGAAACGCAAGTTCTAATCAGTTGTGTATTTGTGAAGTCTTTGAAAATGTAATAAGTTTTACGAAACGCGCCCGTGTCGCGTCAGACTAGAAATAAAAATGAATTTTGGAGAAGTGATTTTTGATTTACCTCCAACAGTGAAGCATAATGTACGAAAGATTGAGAAAATTCGTGTTAGAATTATTAATCTTACTTTTTCGGTCATATTTAATAAAATATGTCTACAGGAAAGACTGCTACCAAAATATACTAATGTTAAAGTGCACGACCCAGCAGCAAGGAATCAAGCCTTCACGATAAAATATCGCCAGGATCTGATTCGTGATCAGATATACAAGGCAGAGAATGAAATCAAAGACAAAAAAACGCAACTACTTCATGCTACAAACGAGTGGAGAAATAGCAACATCGACCATAGTATCCGTACCCGCATTGAACCACACCTCGACATCCTCACAGACCAACATCACCTCAGCACTGAAACAAGGATTATCAAGAAACTAACAACATTATATGGAGGACCTATGGCAATTCCACGACCAAGAGATGGCTTCCTGAACCTTGCAGGAATTAACCTCACTGAGGACCAAGTCACTCTCCTAAATCTGGGCATAAACTGTCATGTTATGTCCAGACCGAGTGAAATGGCCCGGAAAGTGGAGTTGGAAATTCTGTTGGACGACATATTCGACCTCGAGACACAAAAGAAGGTCACTACCAAAGATACCTTACAAGCAGAACTTATTGCAGAAGGAGGAAAGAATCGAGGCAACTACAGAAGCACCATACTGTCCCCCGAGCTTAGAGCGGCAGCTAAAAGCCTTCGTGAGAACAAGGAGATAGTTGTCAGGAGAGGTGACAAGTCGCCAATATATGTCATTCTTAAAAAAGACGAATATCTGGCGAAAATGAACATCATACTCTCTGACCAAACTAAGTTCCAAAGGGTAACGAAGGACACTACAGCCGAAGTAAAAGCAAAGGTCAACAAACTGATCGAAACTGTGAACGCCAAGAAATCCGGACTCCACCTGCCAAAGATCATTGGGGAATATAAACCTGGATATGCGTATGGAAATGTCAAGACGCACAAGCCTGGAAACCCACTTCGGCCAATCATTAGCCAGATACCCACACCCACGTACAGATTGGCGAAGCGACTCAACGGCCTGCTGACTCCTTATGTTCCTTGCGCCTTCAGCCTGAAGTCTCCAAAGGAATTTGTGGACTTACTGCGGGGCGCACGGGCCACAGGGATAAGAGCCTCGTTGGACGTAGAATCGCTGTTTACCAACGTACCTGTGGACGAGACAATCGGAATGATAGCCGACAGAGTGTATCGTGATCCAGCCTGTACTCCTCTTGACATGCCAGAAAGTATTCTGAGGAAACTACTCCAAGCTTGTACTAAAGAGGCACCCTTCTTGAGCCCGGATGGGCACATGTATAAGCAAGTAGATGGGGTCGCCATGGGTTCTCCCCTAGGTGTCCTGTTTGCAAACTTCTACATGGGTACCATCGAGCAAAAAGTCTTAGTCGACATGAACTTGAAACCGGCTATATACTGCAGGTATGTTGACGACATTTTTACACAGGTACCTGATGTCAGACATCTGCAGGAGCTGAAGGAGGCATTTGAGCAGAGTTCCGTGCTGCGTTTCACTTACGAGACGGAAAAGGATGGGAAGCTGCCTTTTCTAGATGTAACAGTCATGGAAAAGGGCGGAGGTTTCCACACTGCAGTCTACACAAAGGAAACAAACATAGGAATGTGCCTAAATGCCAACAGCGACTGCCCTGACAGGTACAAGAGGAGTGTTGTTAACGCATACGTCGACCGTGCTCTCAGCCACAGCTCAGAATGGAAGCAAGTCGACGAAGAACTCTGTAGGGTAAGGCAGGTTCTAGTCAATAACGGCTTCTCCAATGGTTTCATCGAAGACATCATAAGAAGGAAAGTGAAAAGCCATGCAACCTCCGAAGAGACAACTAACACAACACCTATACCCCCTATTAGACTATTTTACAGGAACTTCTTTTCCACAGCTCATAAAACAGAGGAAAGGGTCCTGAAAGATATTGTTAATAGAAACGTTATCCCTACAGACAAAAATCAGAGGATACAACTGACGATTTACTATAAAACCAGAAAAACGGCCAGCCTACTCATGAGAAACTCTCCAGACACGAAACAGAACGCTTTAAAAGAGACTAACGTCGTCTATGCCTTCAAATGCCCACTTGGGGACTGTAAGCTCCAAAAAACCCAGTATATAGGCAAGACAACAACATCTCTTTCTAGGCGTTTAACGATGCATAAACAACAGGGCTCCATTAAGGAACATATAATCAACGACCGTGCTCTACTGCCGTTAGTTGTATACTGCCGTTATGTAGATGACATATTCGTAATAGTAAAAGACTCAGATGAACTAATTGACCTAAAAAGACACCTAGAGAGAGAGTCAGTACTCCGATTTACACATGAAAATAGTGAAAATAACAGTCTGCCATTCTTGGATGTACTAATAACAAAAACAGGAACCTCTTTAAGCACCAACGTATATACCAAGCCCACCAACATAGGATTATGCCTGAACGGTAGAAGTGAGTGCCCCCAAAGATACAAAGCCAGTGTTCTCAATGCTTATATTCGTCGAGCGCTTACCCACTGCTCTGAATGGAGCAACGTGAGTAGAGAGTTTGAAAGAGTAACTCAGGTATTGGTGAACAACGGATATAGCAACGCGGAAATAAACGCTGCTATAAGAAGACACTTGGACCGTTGGTATAATTCAGAACCTAGAACAGAAACCACAACACCCCCAATAAAATTATATTACAAATCAACCATGCACAGTGAACATATAAAAGAGGAAAGAATAATGAAAGAAATAATCCGTAAAGGAGTAAAAAGCACTACTCCTAACCAAAACATAAACCTGATAATATTCTACAAAACCAAGAAGACTTCCGAACTCCTTATCAAAAACAGCCCGAAGCCGACGGAGAACCCTCTACAGCAGTCAAGCGTTGTATACATGTACACTTGCCCCCACGAAGGATGTAACCTTCAATGTAAGTACATAGGTATGACGTCGACCAAGCTGACGAGGCGTTTGACATGCCATCTTCAATCTGGTGCCCCTAGGAATCACATGAGACAAGCCCATGACATTACTCTAACAAGAGAAATGTTGAACAAGAATACTTGCATAATAGACAAAACCCAAGATTCAAGAAGATTACAAATTCTTGAGGCAATTCACATAAGAATAGAGCGACCTACCATGAACACCCAAATAACGGAACTATTTACTCTACCCACCATGAGAGTAAGGACAAGACAAGAACATATCGATGCCAACACAGAAGACAATGTCCAACATAACAGGCCAATTACACTGGATTAATCTTTGTGTTTAGATAGGAGATGCCTCGTATGGGCCAATAAGCCTTCTGCAGCCGCTATGTTTATCCCTTATGTATCCCCCCATGTTTTTCACCTTCATTGTATTATCACCTGACCTAATGCGGGTATAAAATCAACTAGTATTGTAAGATCTGTTCACTTGAGAATGAACCATGGAGGTTCGAAACGTCGTGCAAATTATACAAATAAGTGTAATACACTCTATAGTAAATCACTTCTTTTCTTCACCTTAAAAGTACGAAAATGAGTTTTGGAGAACTCCTATTCCAATTAAGCCCTGATGCTAAGAAAATAGTTAGAGGGATAGTGCCCTAAACCAGAAAATAATAAATACAGAATATGCGGTCATATTCAATGAAACATGTTTGAAAGAAAACCTGCTGCCAGTATACACCAATATAAACCCACATGACCCAGCAGTCCGCAATACAGAGTTTACCTATAGGTATAGGCAAGAGCTCATTCGGCATCAACTAAACAAGAAGAAGGAAGCCCTCCAAACCTTTACAGAGCAGGCGGAGCATCTGTTAAACAAATGGACCCAGTACGACATCCCTATCCAACACAAGCAAACCATCAACAGTGAACTATTTAACCTGAAACAACAACATAAAACTCTTGTAGAAACAAAGACACTCCGTAAGTTAACATCCCTAAAAGGTGGACAGCTAAAAATCCCTCGTCCTAAAGATGGCTACTTTAACCTGACTTCTTATGATCTTACCCAGGACCAACGAGACCTCTTAAATCTTGGTCTAAATTGTCAATTCTTATCTAAACCAAAGATGCATCAAAAACGCCTGGAAATCGAAATGCTTCTGGACGATATCCATAAGCTAGAAGACAACAAAAAAGTCATCACCACTGACACACTTCAAGCTGAACTACTTGCAGAAGCAGGGAAAAAACGAGGAACATATTCATCTACAATCTTAACCCCACGACTCAAAGAAGCAGCGAAACAACTAAAAAATCTGAAAGACGTAACAATAAGAAAAGCCGACAAAACAGCAGCATATGTAATGATTCCTACCCATGAATACATGAACAAAATTAGCGACATCCTAAGTGACGACTCCAAATTTCAACGAATCACGAGGAACCCCGTAGAAGACCTTAAGCGGAAAGTAAACAAAACAATTACAGCAATCAACGCAAAGAAAGGTAGTGTGCATTTCAATAAACTTCAAGGCGACTATGGCTTAGGATATGCCTACGGCAATGTTAAGACGCATAAACCAGGTAACCCACTACGCCCTATAATCAGCCAAATACCAACCCCAACTTATCACCTGGCAAAGAAACTCAATGAACTCCTAACTCCATACACTCCAAGTAAGTTTAGTCTACAATCATCAGCAGATTTCCTAGAATTGATCAAATCTACCCAGCCCGATGGAATCATCGCTTCCCTGGACGTTGAATCCCTTTTTACCAACGTCCCAGTCGACACAACCATAGGAATGATACTGGACAGAGTATACAGAGACGAGAGCACCCCCAAATTAGACATACCTGAGCCACACTTGAAAAGTCTTCTCGAAGCATGTACAAAGGAAGCCCCTTTCATCAGTCCACAAGGAGACATGTATTTACAAATAGACGGAGTAGCAATGGGCTCCCCCTTAGGAGTTTTATTTGCTAATTTTTATATGGGAACCATCGAAGATAGGGTCTTCAGTAGCAGACAAAAACCAACTGTATACTGCCGTTATGTAGATGACATATTCGTAATAGTAAAAGACTCAGATGAACTAATTGACCTAAAAAGACACCTAGAGAGAGAGTCAGTACTCCGATTTACACATGAAAATAGTGAAAATAACAGTCTGCCATTCTTGGATGTACTAATAACAAAAACAGGAACCTCTTTAAGCACCAACGTATATACCAAGCCCACCAACATAGGATTATGCCTGAACGGTAGAAGTGAGTGCCCCCAAAGATACAAAGCCAGTGTTCTCAATGCTTATATTCGTCGAGCGCTTACCCACTGCTCTGAATGGAGCAACGTGAGTAGAGAGTTTGAAAGAGTAACTCAGGTATTGGTGAACAACGGATATAGCAACGCGGAAATAAACGCTGCTATAAGAAGACACTTGGACCGTTGGTATAATTCAGAACCTAGAACAGAAACCACAACACCCCCAATAAAATTATATTACAAATCAACCATGCACAGTGAACATATAAAAGAGGAAAGAATAATGAAAGAAATAATCCGTAAAGGAGTAAAAAGCACTACTCCTAACCAAAACATAAACCTGATAATATTCTACAAAACCAAGAAGACTTCCGAACTCCTTATCAAAAACAGCCCGAAGCCGACGGAGAACCCTCTACAGCAGTCAAGCGTTGTATACATGTACACTTGCCCCCACGAAGGATGTAACCTTCAATGTAAGTACATAGGTATGACGTCGACCAAGCTGACGAGGCGTTTGACATGCCATCTTCAATCTGGTGCCCCTAGGAATCACATGAGACAAGCCCATGACATTACTCTAACAAGAGAAATGTTGAACAAGAATACTTGCATAATAGACAAAACCCAAGATTCAAGAAGATTACAAATTCTTGAGGCAATTCACATAAGAATAGAGCGACCTACCATGAACACCCAAATAACGGAACTATTTACTCTACCCACCATGAGAGTAAGGACAAGACAAGAACATATCGATGCCAACACAGAAGACAATGTCCAACATAACAGGCCAATTACACTGGATTAATCTTTGTGTTTAGATAGGAGATGCCTCGTATGGGCCAATAAGCCTTCTGCAGCCGCTATGTTTATCCCTTATGTATCCCCCCATGTTTTTCACCTTCATTGTATTATCACCTGACCTAATGCGGGTATAAAATCAACTAATATATATATATATATATATATATATAACTGAAAACTCACACCCCAGAAGTGACTCGAACCCATACTCCCAGAAGCAACGCAACTGGTATGTACAAGACGCCTTAATCCACTTGACCATCACGACCGGACAAAATGAGGTGATAGCCGAGGCTATTTGAACCACCCCACCGCCGGCACTCGGATAGTAATCTTGGGCATAGCATTTTACCAAATCACCTCATTCTTTGGGGCACACGTGAGGAACACAATTGCGAACATTTGTTCGCATTTGTGTTCCTCACGTGTGCCCCAAAGAATGAGGTGATTTGGTAAAATGCTATGCCCAAGATTACTATCCGAGTGCCGGCGGTGGGGTGGTTCAAATAGCCTCGGCTATCACCTCATTTTGTCCGGTCGTGATGGTCAAGTGGATTAAGGCGTCTTGTACATAAAAAACATTGTTCGCATTTGTGTTCCTCACGTGTGCCCCAAAGAATGAGGTGATTTGGTAAAATGCTATGCCCAAGATTACTATCCGAGTGCCGGCGGTGGGGTGGTTCAAATAGCCTCGGCTATCACCTCATTTTGTCCGGTCGTGATGGTCAAGTGGATTAAGGCGTCTTGTACATACCAGTTGCGTTGCTTCTGGGAGTATGGGTTCGAGTCACTTCTGGGGTGTGAGTTTTCAGTTGCATATTGTCCTGGGGACCATTCAGGCTTGTTCGCATATATATATATATATATATATATATATATATATATATATATATATATATATATATATATATATATATATATATATATATATATATATATATATATATATATATGTCGTACCTAGTAGCCAGAACACACTTCTCAGCCTACTATGCAAGACCAGATTTGCCTAATATGCGAAGTTTTCCTTAATTTATATATTTTCTCTAATTTTTTTCTTATAAAATGATAAAGCTACCCATTTCGTTATGTTTGAGGACAATTTTTTTTATTGGAGTTAAAATTAACGTAGATATATGACCGAGTTAGGTTAGGTAGCCGAAAAAGTTAGGTTAGGTTAGGTTAGGTAGGTTAGGTAGTCGAGAAACAATTAATTCATGAAAACTTGGCTTATTATGCAAATCGGGCCTTGCATAGCCGAGTACGACGTTCTGGCTACTAGGTACGACATATATATATATATATATATATATATATATATATATATATATATATATATATATATATATATATATATATATATATATATATATATATATATATATATATATATATATATATATATATATATATATATGTGGGAACCGACCTGTGAGATTTATATTTATTTAATTTATATGAATTTATATTTACGTTAATTTATATACTTCGATAGCAATTTGTATAATGATAAGTGGACTCTATTTCTGCAATAATCTCAAAATCTCACAAATCGATCCTCTACACATTAGGGGGGGGGGTTATTAAATTAATATATATATGCAGCCAATCAAACTACAGAAATAACTACATACATTAAAGAGGTTCCTTATCTTATAGTACAGCAGGTTAGTCCACCAGGTATAACTAGGGTGTAGACACCAAATTATCCTCTTTGAGGTAGCTTCCATATCACCCAGTAACTGGTGCACAAATCTTGCATCCTCGTCTTGACCTGTCAAAAGTGCGCTAGCTGTGAAGCCAGATACCTATATATGACAAGTATATCAGAGAAAACAGTACATGGAACATGAAGACCTGGCTTAATTACCTTTAGTTTGAGGCGATTTCGCGTTCTAACCGGGTCACCCTATATAATGACATTAATGGCCACTAATGATAGATAATGGGTTTCGGAAAGAACACTTAACTTGATATGTAGACAGCGTGTTGAAAAATGGTACACCTTTGGTTTCCATAACACTACGTCCAAGTAAATTTAACAGGAGCCGAATTTGCTCCCGTGTGAGCCTCTGGTCTCAATATAAACAACAATGGCTGCATCTAACACTCCATTCTATTGACGTCTGGCCGACATTGTCCAGATATGATAGGAGCCAAATTTACTCCACACGTCTCGGAGGTGACACAACAATGGCTCCCCCCCTTCCTCACTCTGACGCCTGGCTTACATTGTCCACATGTCCAAAGGTGATAGAAGGGTCACATTTACTCTACTTTAATATTGATAATTAAGTTAATTTATATGAGATGTTTTATGATGGTAAAGTCCAAAGACTAATGTATTTAAGAACAATTCCCAGCAGAATAGCTGGTGAATTATAATAGTATGTGGTGATGATATCCCGTTTTCTTTAGACGGAAATTCCACTACAAGATACGTTTTCTATGGGTAACTTGTTGGTAATACAGCTATTATCTGTATGATTATTAAATGGTGTCGGATTTTCCGACATAATTCCCCAGGGGGCTGCTCACGGGTCGAAGTCCTCTTTAGAACAGACGAACACCGATACTCCTCCTTCGAATTATAGTTAGTAATCACACATTTGTGCGTCTGTTCGTACAGGACGGATGTCCCGTACTAGAGTTGCAGGGGTTAGAAGTCTAATGCGATTTCATTTCCCTGTCAACTCTTGAAAGGCTAATATTCAAGCCTAATTACATATTATTTAACCCAGAAGACTGGATGTGATCAAGTACTACAGTCAAGTATGATTCAGGGACTGCAGTGAGATCAGTGACCTTAGATATAACTTGAAGTTTCTTCAGGTAACTGGTCACTGATATATAAACACTGAGGCCCATGGAATACATCTTGATTAAATAATAAATGTATCAAATCAGTCATCAAATTTATTGGGGATTAATTTAGTTAATTGATTCAGAAGATTGAATAGCTCATCATTAAAGTAAAGTATGGTTCTGAGACTGCAGTGGGTTCAGTGACATTGGTCGCAGTGACTTGTAGCTGTTTTAGGCTACTGTTCACTGATTTGCCACTGAAGCCTCATGAACTCATCTTCAGCTTTAAATGATGATACTAACATCAACCTCTGTTGGTATAGTCAGCTGTAATCTCCTTAGTATAATGCTACTGGAGAAATATAATCAGCTGACAAATTTAGTTTCTATTGGTATTGTTTATCTGCAGGCATAGGTCTCCTCAGGCTTGATACTGGGCCTGAGAGTAATTTACCTCCTGCAGAGTTTAACATGGTTATACCCTGATATTTAGTAGGGCTACCGATGAATCGATGGCAATAGTCTGTCCCTACAAGGAGACCGAAGTCGTTGAGGTGATCAGACTTAATATTATCTGCCAATTTTATTCCTCTATTTCTCAGGAATTTGGCTGTTGCTCTCAGACCTTGAACTTGTAGGTCTACTGGTATTTTGTCCACCACAATGGCTTGTACTCGACAGACGTACCTGCCTAAACGTACTGATGGTTGTACCACCTGGTAGACTTGAGGTCCTGCATCTGTTACAAACCCTGAGATGTTGAATGACGTCTGGGCTACAGGCCTTAATTGTAATTCATCTGCCAGCTTTTTAGTGATATATGTTCTCTGGGATCCTTGGTCAAACAACCCACGGGTATGGACCTTGGCCCTCTTATTCAGGATGGTAATTTGGGCAGTAGGCAAAGTCGTATTACCTTTAGACTTTGCCGATTGGACACTCTTTGTTTGTTGCACCTTGCAGTACTGTACTGTGGTGGGAATGCTATCTTCCACCTTGGGGTTTGGAGACGTTGTTTTGGTGTCTCTGCACAATGCTGCATGGTGCTGACCTTTGTTACACCTATTACAGGTATGTAATTGGGTATCACAGTCCTTGATGTTATGTTTCCTGAGGCACCTCGTGCAATGTTGCAAATCTTTGAGTCGCTCAACACGGGCGTCACTATCAGGAAAATTAGGGCAGTGGTACATTGAATGTTTCTCATTGCAGAACAAACATGTTCCATAGTTTCCAGTACCCTTTGGTGTCACGTTCTTGGGTGACACAGTAACTATAGGCTTGGAGGGTCCCACTGCATATACGCCCACACTGCTACTGTTCCACTTTGGTGTTGAATTATATTGTCTAGATTGATTTGGAGTACCTTTGGTACTCTGTGGTTTACTATTATTGGTTTCTGAGGGTTTACTTGGTGGTTTTAATTTGTCATGTGTTCGTAATTGATGAACTACTGACTTTAAACCTTCAGATATTTCATTCATGGATAAGATACTTTTATTGTAATGAGCACTCATTTGTCTCAATATGTCCCTAGGTATTTTCTCCTGGACAATTATTTTCAAGACCCACTCAGCCCCGTTTGTATCTGCTGTCAGGCTGAGGGCATTGATCAATGATTCTACCTCCAGCTTGAAGACTTGGATTGAATCAGCTGAAGCCTCCGGTGGGGGTAAATGCAACAGCTCATGAACTAAATGTGATGTTCTTACTTCTGGATCAGCATAATTATCCTTGAGGAGTTTTACTGCCAGATCATAGCCGTCATTAGTTAATCTCAGATGGGATACTACTGTTTTAGCCTCACCTGATAATTGGCCTTGCAAATAAGAGAATTTACTACTCTTTGGTAAAGATTGTTTTGAGTCTACAAGGTCAACGAATTTGTTCCAAAATTCGTCCCAATCTTCCTCATCTTTTCCTGAGAAAGTGGGTAAATTAATTGGAGGGAGTCGAGCTTCTGCTTGACTCGTATTAGATGCAACTGTTGTTGTTGCCTTGTTCTGGGCAATTAATTTGACATAAGGCTGTAACGTGGCCTGAGTGTGATCTTCATAATTCGCAAGATCAACCATAATGTCGTCTATTTCTGTTTCTGATAAATTGGTGTTGGCAAGTTCAGCCACATATGTTGCTATTTGACATTTGATTTGCTCAAATTTACCTGCAGCTGCTTGATAATAGCTTTCCAGGTCAGCATAATCAACTGTTGATTGTTGTGACAAATCTTCACATTTCTTGATCTGTCTTGTTAAGTGGCCTTTCAGACCTGCAAGGGTTCTTTTCATTCTCCCTGCATTATCCATACTGGCTAGTTGGTGAAGCCTTGTGGGGCTTGTACTTGGGCTGCTCATAATACTGAACAAACTCTAATGATAGCCTAGGGTCAATTCTGCACTCACTAGGCAATAATCCTACCTCTACTAGAGGTTAGCACTTAAAATTAATACACATTATATATATACAATCATACACACTAATGATTTGAGTGATAAACCAGTGTCATTGGAAGTACCTTTAGGTTAGCTCTTCTATATCACCCTAGGATGGTAGAGACACTAATTAATCACTCAAAGGTGTAATGATCATAAGTAAATTATTATATATACACAACTCAACTCGAGTTGATAAAAATTACACCCAAAATAGGGTCTGGACCATTCATTAATGGTGTTAGATTATTGAATATAGTACAACTGACTATAGTAATAATGGGACTAGGATGAACGATAATAGTTCAACTAGTCAAAGGTTAATATCCTACCCTGTTGTGGGTTGGCAATTAGTAAATATTATACTGTGAACACTAGTGCAATATATTAAATAATTCTCTATTTTGGAGAAATAATATACACAATTATTGATAATAGCCTCTTAATTAGCCTCTATGAAACTTCTAATATTATCAAGAAGTATTAAATATTATTAGTGACCTCGCGAAATAAACTCCACAAAATTCGTAGATAATCTCTCGCGAAATGTAACACCACGAAATCCGTGAACAATCTCGCGAAGACACAGTCACTAATTTGGCTGGTTTCAATATTAGCGCTGTCATTTCACGAAATAACACGCCACCAAATATCTGTGGGTGTGCATGAAACCGCTGACGAAGCTGAACTGGGCTGAGGGAGGCTCCTGAGCTCCCTCGAGGCTACGCTGCCGTCTTGACTGCTGGCTTTGTTTAAATAACACTGCACTAGTATATTTAATGAATCCACTGGTTAACTGGTTCATCCGGTACTAAGATGACCAAATGTGGGTTCATAGGACCGAATATTCCGGTTCCGAAGGTCCAACTAATCCGGTTCCGAAGGTCCAAATAATGTGGGAACCGACCTGTGAGATTTATATTTATTTAATTTATATGAATTTATATTTACGTTAATTTATATACTTCGATAGCAATTTGTATAATGATAAGTGGACTGTATTTCTGCAATAATCTCATAATCTCACAAATCGATCCTCTACACATTAGGGGGGGGGGTTATTAAATTAATATATATATGCAGCCAATCAAACTACAGAAATAACTACATACATTAAAGAGGTTCCTTATCTTATAGTACAGCAGGTTAGTCCACCAGGTATAACTAGGGTGTAGACACCAAATTATCCTCTTTGAGGTAGCTTCCATATCACCCAGTAACTGGTGCACAAATCTTGCATCCTCGTCTTGACCTGTCAAAAGTGCGCTAGCTGTGAAGCCAGATACCTATATATGACAAGTATATCAGAGAAAACAGTACATGGAACATGAAGACCTGGCTTAATTACCTTTAGTTTGAGGCGATTTCGCGTTCTAACCGGGTCACCCTATATAATGACATTAATGGCCACTAATGATAGATAATGGGTTTCGGAAAGAACACTTAACTTGATATGTAGACAGCGTGTTGAAAAATGGTACACCTTTGGTTTCCATAACACTACGTCCAAGTAAATTTAACAGGAGCCGAATTTGCTCCCGTGTGAGCCTCTGGTCTCAATATAAACAACAATGGCTGCATCTAACACTCCATTCTATTGACGTCTGGCCGACATTGTCCAGATATGATAGGAGCCAAATTTACTCCACACGTCTCGGAGGTGACACAACAATGGCTCCCCCCCTTCCTCACTCTGACGCCTGGCTTACATTGTCCACATGTCCAAAGGTGATAGAAGGGTCACATTTACTCTACTTTAATATTGATAATTAAGTTAATTTATATGAGATGTTTTATGATGGTAAAGTCCAAAGACTAATGTATTTAAGAACAATTCCCAGCAGAATAGCTGGTGAATTATAATAGTATGTGGTGATGATATCCCGTTTTCTTTAGAAGGAAATTCCACTACAAGTTACGTTTTCTATGGGTAACTTGTTGGTAATACAGCTATTATCTGTATGATTATTAAATGGTGTCGGATTTTCCGACAATATATATATATATATATATATATATATAAGCCTATACTTGCATAAACCACAAGTGAAGATAAACAATCTTTGGACAACACCCACCAGTGGGACTCGAACCCAGAAAGCACAACTACCTTCCAGTAGCTGGCATAACTAGTATGCTTTAACCCACTACGCCATCAGACCTTACAAAAGAAGTAGATAGTTCGAGATATATATATCTCAAACATCTCTACCTCCCGAAGGCACCAGATGAGTGAGGGGTCAGTCTGCAATTTTCGTCAAGCCACTGTCAATGTGAGAGAACTCGTGTCCAGCTTATAAGCCTATACTTGCATAAACCACAAGTGAAGATAAACAATCTTTGGACAACACCCACCAGTGGGACTCGAACCCAGAAAGCACAACTACCTTCCAGTAGCTGGCATAACTAGTATGCTTTAACCCACTACGCCATCAGACCTTACAAAAGAAGTAGATAGTTCGAGATATATATATCTCAAACATCTCTACCTCCCGAAGGCACCAGATGAGTGAGGGGTCAGTCTGCAATTTTCGTCAAGCCACTGTCAATGTGAGAGAACTCGTGTCCAGCTTATAAGCCTATACTTGCATAAACCACAAGTGAAGATAAACAATCTTTGGACAACACCCACCAGTGGGACTCGAACCCAGAAAGCACAACTACCTTCCAGTAGCTGGCATAACTAGTATGCTTTAACCCACTACGCCATCAGACCTTACAAAAGAAGTAGATAGTTCGAGATATATATATCTCAAACATCTCTACCTCCCGAAGGCACCAGATGAGTGAGGGGTCAGTCTGCAATTTTCGTCAAGCCACTGTCAATGTGAGAGAACTCGTGTCCAGCTTATAAGCCTATACTTGCATAAACCACAAGTGAAGATAAACAATCTTTGGACAACACCCACCAGTGGGACTCGAACCCAGAAAGCACAACTACCTTCCAGTAGCTGGCATAACTAGTATGCTTTAACCCACTACGCCATCAGACCTTACAAAAGAAGTAGATAGTTCGAGATATATATATCTCAAACATCTCTACCTCCCGAAGGCACCAGATGAGTGAGGGGTCAGTCTGCAATTTTCGTCAAGCCACTGTCAATGTGAGAGAACTCGTGTCCAGCTTATAAGCCTATACTTGCATAAACCACAAGTGAAGATAAACAATCTTTGGACAACACCCACCAGTGGGACTCGAACCCAGAAAGCACAACTACCTTCCAGTAGCTGGCATAACTAGTATGCTTTAACCCACTACGCCATCAGACCTTACAAAAGAAGTAGATAGTTCGAGATATATATATCTCAAACATCTCTACCTCCCGAAGGCACCAGATGAGTGAGGGGTCAGTCTGCAATTTTCGTCAAGCCACTGTCAATGTGAGAGAACTCGTGTCCAGCTTATAAGCCTATACTTGCATAAACCACAAGTGAAGATAAACAATCTTTGGACAACACCCACCAGTGGGACTCGAACCCAGAAAGCACAACTACCTTCCAGTAGCTGGCATAACTAGTATGCTTTAACCCACTACGCCATCAGACCTTACAAAAGAAGTAGATAGTTCGAGATATATATATCTCAAACATCTCTACCTCCCGAAGGCACCAGATGAGTGAGGGGTCAGTCTGCAATTTTCGTCAAGCCACTGTCAATGTGAGAGAACTCGTGTCCAGCTTATAAGCCTATACTTGCATAAACCACAAGTGAAGATAAACAATCTTTGGACAACACCCACCAGTGGGACTCGAACCCAGAAAGCACAACTACCTTCCAGTAGCTGGCATAACTAGTATGCTTTAACCCACTACGCCATCAGACCTTACAAAAGAAGTAGATAGTTCGAGATATATATATCTCAAACATCTCTACCTCCCGAAGGCACCAGATGAGTGAGGGGTCAGTCTGCAATTTTCGTCAAGCCACTGTCAATGTGAGAGAACAGACTGACCCCTCACTCATCTGGTGCCTTCGGGAGGTAGAGATGTTTGAGATATATATATCTCGAACTATCTACTTCTTTTGTAAGGTCTGATGGCGTAGTGGGTTAAAGCATACTAGTTATGCCAGCTACTGGAAGGTAGTTGTGCTTTCTGGGTTCGAGTCCCACTGGTGGGTGTTGTCCAAAGATTGTTTATCTTCACTTGTGGTTTATGCAAGTATAGGCTTATAAGCTGGACACGAGTTCTCTCACATTGACAGTGGCTTGACGAAAATTGCAGACTGACCCCTCACTCATCTGGTGCCTTCGGGAGGTAGAGATGTTTGAGATATATATATCTCGAACTATCTACTTCTTTTGTAAGGTCTGATGGCGTAGTGGGTTAAAGCATACTAGTTATGCCAGCTACTGGAAGGTAGTTGTGCTTTCTGGGTTCGAGTCCCACTGGTGGGTGTTGTCCAAAGATTGTTTATCTTCACTTGTGGTTTATGCAAGTATAGGCTTATAAGCTGGACACGAGTTCTCTCACATTGACAGTGGCTTGACGAAAATTGCAGACTGACCCCTCACTCATCTGGTGCCTTCGGGAGGTAGAGATGTTTGAGATATATATATCTCGAACTATCTACTTCTTTTGTAAGGTCTGATGGCGTAGTGGGTTAAAGCATACTAGTTATGCCAGCTACTGGAAGGTAGTTGTGCTTTCTGGGTTCGAGTCCCACTGGTGGGTGTTGTCCAAAGATTGTTTATCTTCACTTGTGGTTTATGCAAGTATAGGCTTATAAGCTGGACACGAGTTCTCTCACATTGACAGTGGCTTGACGAAAATTGCAGACTGACCCCTCACTCATCTGGTGCCTTCGGGAGGTAGAGATGTTTGAGATATATATATCTCGAACTATCAACTTCTTTTGTAAGGTCTGATGGCGTAGTGGGTTAAAGCATACTAGTTATGCCAGCTACTGGAAGGTAGTTGTGCTTTCTGGGTTCGAGTCCCACTGGTGGGTGTTGTCCAAAGATTGTTTATCTTCACTTGTGGTTTATGCAAGTATAGGCTTATAAGCTGGACACGAGTTCTCTCACATTGACAGTGGCTTGACGAAAATTGCAGACTGACCCCTCACTCATCTGGTGCCTTCGGGAGGTAGAGATGTTTGAGATATATATATCTCGAACTATCTACTTCTTTTGTAAGGTCTGATGGCGTAGTGGGTTAAAGCATACTAGTTATGCCAGCTACTGGAAGGTAGTTGTGCTTTCTGGGTTCGAGTCCCACTGGTGGGTGTTGTCCAAAGATTGTTTATCTTCACTTGTGGTTTATGCAAGTATAGGCTTATAAGCTGGACACGAGTTCTCTCACATTGACAGTGGCTTGACGAAAATTGCAGACTGACCCCTCACTCATCTGGTGCCTTCGGGAGGTAGAGATGTTTGAGATATATATATCTCGAACTATCTATTTCTTTTGTAAGGTCTGATGGCGTAGTGGGTTAAAGCATACTAGTTATGCCAGCTACTGGAAGGTAGTTGTGCTTTCTGGGTTCGAGTCCCACTGGTGGGTGTTGTCCAAAGATTGTATATATATATATTTATATATGTCGTACCTAGTAGCCAGAACGCACTTCTCAGCCTACTATGCAAGGCCCGATTTGCGTAATAAGCCAAGTTTTCATGAATGAATTGTTTTTTCACTACCTAACCTACCTAACCTAACCTAACCTAACTTTTTCGGCTACCTAACCTAACCTAACCTATAAAGATAGGTTAGGTTAGGTTAGGTTAGGTAGGGTTGGTTAGGTTCGGTCATATATCTACGTTAATTTTAACTCCAATAAAAAAAATTGACCTCATACATAATGAAATGGGTAGCTTTATCATTTCATAAGAAAAAAATTAGAGAAAATATATTAATTCAGGAAAACTTGGCTTATTAGGCAAATCGGGCCTTGCATAGTAGGCTGAGAAGTGCGTTCTGGCTACTAGGTACGACATATATATATATATATATATATATATATATATATATATATATATATATATATATATATATATATATATATATATATATATATATATATATATATATAACTGAAAACTCACACCCCAGAAGTGACTCGAACCCATACTCCCAGAAGCAACGCAACTGGTATGTACAAGACGCCTTAATCCAGTTGACCATCACGACCGGACAAAATGAGGTGATAGCCGAGGCTATTTGAACCACCCCACCGCCGGCACTCGGATAGTAATCTTGGGCATAGCATTTTACCAAATCACCTCATTCTTTGGGGCACACGTGAGGAACACAATTGCGAACATTTGTTCGCATTTGTGTTCCTCACGTGTGCCCCAAAGAATGAGGTGATTTGGTAAAATGCTATGCCCAAGATTACTATCCGAGTGCCGGCGGTGGGGTGGTTCAAATAGCCTCGGCTATCACCTCATTTTGTCCGGTCGTGATGGTCAAGTGGATTAAGGCGTCTTGTACATAAAAAGCATTGTTCGCATTTGTGTTCCTCACGTGTGCCCCAAAGAATGAGGTGATTTGGTAAAATGCTATGCCCAAGATTACTATCTGAGTGCCGGCGGTGGGGTGGTTCAAATAGCCTCGGCTATCACCTCATTTTGTCCGGTCGTGATGGTCAAGTGGATTAAGGCGTCTTGTACATACCAGTTGCGTTGCTTCTGGGAGTATGGGTTCGAGTCACTTCTGGGGTGTGAGTTTTCAGTTGCATATTGTCCTGGGGACCATTCAGGCTTGTTCGCATATATATATATATATATATATATATATATATATATATATATATATGTCGTACCTAGTAGCCAGAACGCACTTCTCAGCCTACTATGCAAGGCCCGATTTGCCTAATAAGCCAAGTTTTCCTGAATTAATATATTTGCTCAAATTTTTTTCTTATGAAATGATAAAGCTACCCATTTCAATCTGTATGAGGTCAATTTTTTTTTATTGGAGTTAAAATTAACGTAGATATATGACCGAACCTAACCAACCCTACCTAACCTAACCTAACCTATCTTTATAGGTTAGGTTAGGTTAAGTAGCCGAAAAAGTTAGGTTAGGTTAGGTTAGGTAGGTTAGGTAGTCGAAAAACAATTAATTCATGAAAACTTGGCTTATTAGGCAAATCGGGCCTTGCATAGTAGGCTGAGAAGTGCGTTCTGGCTACTAGGTACGACATATATATATATATATATATATATATATATATATATATATATATGTCGTACCTAGTAGCCAGAACACACTTCTCAGCCTACTATGCAAGACCCGATTTGCCTAATATGCCAAGTTTTCCTTAATTAATATATTTTCTCTATTTTTTTTCTTATAAAATGATAAAGCTACCCATTTCGTTATGTTTGAGGACAATTTTTTTTATTGGAGTTAAAATTAATGTAGATATATGACCGAGCCTAACCAACCTTACCTAACCTAACCTAACCTATATTTATAGGTTAGGTTAGGTTAGGTAGCCGAAAAAGTTAGGTTAGGTTAGGTTAGGTAGGTTAGGTAGTCGAGAAACAATTAATTCATGAAAACTTGGCTTATTATGCAAATCGGGCCTTGCATAGTAGGCCGAGTACGACGTTCTGGCTACTAGGTACGACATATATATATATATATATATATATATATATATATATATATATATATATATATATATATATATATATATATATATATATATATATATATATATATATTTATATATGTCGTACCTAGTAGCCAGAACGCACTTCTCAGCCTACTATGCAAGGCCCGATTTGCGTAATAAGCCAAGTTTTCATGAATGAATTGTTTTTTCACTACCTAACCTACCTAACCTAACCTAACCTAACTTTTTCGGCTACCTAACCTAACCTAACCTATAAAGATAGGTTAGGTTAGGTTAGGTTAGGTAGGGTTGGTTAGGTTCGGTCATATATCTACGTTAATTTTAACTCCAATAAAAAAAATTGACCTCATACATAATGAAATGGGTAGCTTTATCATTTCATAAGAAAAAAATTAGAGAAAATATATTAATTCAGGAAAACTTGGCTTATTAGGCAAATCGGGCCTTCCATAGTAGACTGAGAAGTGCGTTCTGGCTACTAGGTACGACATATATATATATATATATATATATATATATATATATATATATATATATATATGCGAACAAGCCTGAATGGTCCCCAGGACAATATGCAACTGAAAACTCACACCCCAGAAGTGATTCGAACCCATACTCCCAGAAGCAACGCAACTGGTATGTAGAAGACGCCTTAATCCACTTGACCATCACGACCGGACAAAATGAGGTGATAGCCGAGGCTATTTGAACCACCCCACCGCCGGCACTCGGATAGTAATCTTGGGCATAGCATTTTACCAAATCACCTCATTCTTTGGGGCACACGTGAGGAACACAAATGCGAACAAGCCTGAACCTCATCTTGTCCGGTCGTGATGGTCAAGTGGATTAAGGCGTCTTGTACATACCAGTTGCGTTGCTTCTGGGAGTATGGGTTCGAATCACTTCTGGGGTGTGAGTTTTCAGTTGCATATTGTCCTGGGGACCATTCAGGCTTGTTCGCATTTGTGTTCCTCACGTGTGCCCCAAAGAATGAGGTGATTTGGTAAAATGCTATGCCCAAGATTACTATCCGAGTGCCGGCGGTGGGGTGGTTCAAATAGCCTCGGCTATCACCTCATTTTGTCCGGTCGTGATGGTCAAGTGGATTAAGGCCTCTTGTACATACCAGTTGCGTTGCTTCTGGGAGTATGGGTTCGAATCACTTCTGGGGGTGTGAGTTTTCAGTTATATATATATATATATATATATATATATATATATATATATATATATATATATATATATAACTGTATATATATATATATATATATATAACTGTTACTGTCCCAGCCTTCCTGTCTTCCTCCTCAGCATCAGATGACCTGGTTAAGGAAATTCTACCTGACACCCTGAGTGATGTAGCGGGGATACAGGACCCCCACTACACGGAATGCGACACGAAATGGGGTGCCATGACAGACCCAGCACTCAGACCAGCCATGCCGAAAGCCAAGAAACAATCCAGTTGGGACAGCCCCATTGTAGACAAAGAAGCCACAGCTTTGCTGGAGGCAGCAACAACCCCCAGTGATCGTGCACGCCTCACAGCTGTGCAGGCTCCCCATGCAGGGGACTTCCTTCTGGCAGTCCCTATGTCTGCGACAGGCACACGTCTTGATCCGCAGGAGCTCCGTATTGCAGTCGCTCTCCGCCTTGCTGCCCCTATCCACACTGTTCACAGGTGTATTTGCGGCGAGGCAGATGCTGACGAATATGGATTGCATGGCCTGCACTGTGGAAAATCGGGTGGTTGGCACACTAGACACGACGAAGTCAACGACATCATTAAAAGAAGCCTTGCCTCTGCTCAGTGTCCAGCGGAGAGAGAGCCCCGCAACCTACTGAACCGTGACTCTGTTAGCTTTGCCGGCCGACCAGACGGAATCACACTGCGTCCGTGGAAGGGTGGCAGGCAGTTAGCATGGGACTATACTTGCGTATCCACCCTGGCAACGACATACATCACCCTCTCTGCCGGCATGGCAGGAGCCGCAGCGACACACAGAGAAAAACAAAAGTCAGTCAAGTACAGGCAATTAGATCAAAGGTACAATTTCGTTCCAATAGGGTCTGAGACCCTAGGCCCATGGGGTGAGAGTGCAAGAAGGTTTCTTAAGGATCTTGGTTCCAAGCTCATTGACACCACAAGAGACCCTAGAGCAGCAAGTTTTCTCTTTCAGCGCCTCAGTGTCGCGATCCAGAGGGGGAATGCTCGCTGCATCCTCGGTTCCTGCCCGGCGTCGGAGGAGTTCGAGGAAATCTACAGCCTCTAGGAAGCGAACTTTTTCTTGTGTCCTCTTAATGTTTATTTTTTGTATAAAATCAGATATGTAACTGTATAACCTTGCATAATAAAGTGTACATCATAATAAAAAAAAAAGGGGGTGGTAGGAGAAGTGAACACTCTTTCGTATTCAGAGTTAAATGTCAAGTTTTTCCCTGAGTGCTCTGTGTTCCCTTCTCTGAGGCTGTGGGTCCCTATAATTGCACCAGTGGTGGTACCCCCCTATATATATATATATATATATATATATATGTCGTACCTAGTAGCCAGAACGCACTTCTCAGCCTACTATGCAAGGCCCGATTTGCCTAATAAGCCAAGTTTTCATGAATTAATATATTTTCTCTAATTTTTTTCTTATGAAATGATAAAGCTACCCATTTCATTATGTATGAGGTCAATTTTTGTTTATTGGAGTTAAAATTAACATAGATATATGACCGAACCTAACCAACCCTACCTAACCTAACCTAACCTATCTCTATAGGTTAGGTTAGGTTAGGTAGCCGAAAAAGTTAGGTTAGGTTAGGTTAGGTAGGTTAGGTAGTCGAAAAATAATTATTTCATGAAAACTTGGCTTATTAGGCAAATCGGGCCTTGCATAGTAGGCTGAGAAGTGCGTTCTGGCTACTAGGTACGACATATATATATATATATATATATATATATATATATATATATATATATATATATATATATATATATATATATATATATATGTCGTACCTAATAGCCAGAACGCACTTCTCAGCCTACTATTCAAGGCCCGATTTGCCTAATAAGCCAAGTTTTCATGAATTAATGTTTTTTCGTCTACCTAACCTACCTAACCTAACCTAACCTAGCTTTTTTTGGCTACCTAACCTAACCTTACCTATAAATATAGGTTAGGTTAGGTTAGGTAGGGTTGGTTAGGTTCGGTCATATATCTACGTTAATTTTAACTCCAATAAAAAAAAAATTGACCTCATACATAGAGAAAAGGGTTGCTTTATCATTTCATAAGAAAAAAATTATAGTAAATATATTAATTCAGGAAAACTTGGCTTATTAGGCAAATCGGGCCTTGAATAGTAGGCTGAGAAGTGAGTTCTGGCTACTAGGTACGACATATATATATATATATATATATATATATATATATATATATATATATATATATATATATATATATATATATATATATAACTGAAAACTCACACCCCAGAAGTGACTCGAACCCATACTCCCAGAAGCAACGCAACTGGTATGTACAAGACGCCTTAATCCACTTGACCATCACGACCGGACAAAATGAGGTGATAGCCGAGGCTATTTGAACCACCCCACCGCCGGCACTCGGATAGTAATCTTGGGCATAGCATTTTACCAAATCACCTCATTCTTTGGGGCACACGTGAGGAACACAATTGCGAACATTTGTTCGCATTTGTGTTCCTCACGTGTGCCCCAAAGAATGCATTTCATTTTATATGAAATATAAAATGCATATAAAATGCATAGCATTTTACCAAATCACCTCATTCTTTGGGGCACACGTGAGGAACACAATTGCGAACATTTGTTCGCATTTGTGTTCCTCACGTGTGCCCCAAAGAATGAGGTGATTTGGTAAAATGCTATGCCCAAGATTACTATCCGAGTGCCGGCGGTGGGGTGGTTCAAATAGCCTCGGCTATCACCTCATTTTGTCCGGTCGTGATGGTCAAGTGGATTAAGGCGTCTTCTACATAAAAAACATTGTTCGCATTTGTGTTCCTCACGTGTGCCCCAAAGAATGAGGTGATTTGGTAAAATGCTATGCCCAAGATTACTATCCGAGTGCCGGCGGTGGGGTGGTTCAAATAGCCTCGGCTATCACCTCATTTTGTCTGGTCGTGATGGTCAAGTGGATTAAGGCGTCTTGTACATACCAGTTGCGTTGCTTCTGGGAGTATGGGTTCGAGTCACTTCTGGGGTGTGAGTTTTCAGTTGCATATTGTCCTGGGGACCATTCAGGCTTGTTCGCATATATATATATATATATATATATATATATATATATATATATATATATATATATATATATATATATATATATATATATGTCGTACCTAGTAGCCAGAACACACTTCTCAGCCTACTATGCAAGACCCGATTTGCCTAATATGCCAAGTTTTCCTTAATTAATATATTTTCTCTAATTTTTTTCTTATAAAATGATAAAGCTACCCATTTCGTTATGTTTGAGGACAATTTTTTTTATTGGAGTTAAAATTAACGTAGATATATGACCGAGCCTAACCAACCTTACCTAACCTAACCTAACCTATATTTATAGGTTAGGTTAGGTTAGGTAGCCGAAAAAGTTAGGTTAGGTTAGGTTAGGTAGGTTAGGTAGTCGAGAAACAATTAATTCATGAAAACTTGGCTTATTAGGCAAATCGGGCCTTGCATAGTAGGCCGAGTACGACGTTCTGGCTACTAGGTACGACATATATATATATATATATATATATATATATATATATATATATATATATATATATATATATATATATATATATATATATATATGTCGTACCTAATAGCCAGAACGCACTTCTCAGCCTACTATTCAAGGCCCGATTTGCCTAATAAGACAAGTTTTCATGAATTAATGTTTTTTCGTCTACCTAACCTACCTAACCTAACCTAACCTAGCTTTTTTTGGCTACCTAACCTAACCTTACCTATAAATATAGGTTAGGTTAGGTTAGGTAGGGTTGGTTAGGTTCGGTCATATATCTACGTTAATTTTAACTCCAATAAAAGAAAATTGACCTCATACATAGAGAAAAGGGTTGCTTTATCATTTCATAAGAAAAAAGTTATAGTAAATACATTAATTCAAGAAAACTTGGCTTATTAGGTAAATCGGGCCTTGAATAGTAGGCTGAGAAGTGAGTTCTGGCTACTAGGTACGACATATATATATATATATATATATATATATATATATATATATATATATATATATTATAGATTGTGTGTTAGTGGTGTTGTCGTGTTGATCCTTCTTTACAGACAACCCAACCCACAACTCGGTGGAGTGCTTATACTTTACCAGGAGATCACACTGGGCGCTTGTGGTTCTTTGAGAGGGGCTCAACGTCACACGTTTAGGGGATGCGGCTCCAATACTTAGCCTCGTTGTCACGTGCACACACCCACTCGAGCCGCTGTGACTCCCCACTCTCTCCTTAGGTGATATGATCTCCTCAATCCCCTTTTGACTTATTAGTATTACCTTCTACCCTGTCCACAGCAGTGGTTCTTGGTTCTTTCTCTCTCTCTCTCTCTTCCTTTACTATTTTTTGGGAAGCCTCACTAGGACAAGGGCAAACACCAGCAAATTGGAATACATTTACTGGACAAAGCACATACACAATATATACACACATATCATAATAATGAATCCTATACTCTATATTATTACAATCAGGTTGCACTCCAACACCATCAGAACTCTATCATCAGCTTATCAAGTGGTATCCTATCTCCTGGTTAACCCCCTGATACTATCAACCTCCTCAAGTTGATCAAGTCTACATACACTGTTGCACCATCAGCAAGAGAATATATATATGTATCTATAAATGTGTACAAAGAAAATCAGCATTTGAATGCAATAACATATATCAGTATAAATGTTCATTGATACGCAACAATGATCAATCGATCACTCTATCAGTCCTAGAACGCATACGTCTGTAGGTAATCCAGCCTAGGTCTGTAACTCTAAACTTCAGTATAAAACACTCCTTGACATAAGAATGCAAACAGTCACTCACCTTTCACTGCGTCTTGCACGCTAATGACAACCAAACACTATCAACTCCCTATAATTAATCCACCAGAACTTCCCTTCCACCTCTGGAAGTTCACTACCCTGATATCTTTAGGTTCTTCCGGGCTTCACTACCAGGATCCTCTGCAGCTCCTCCAGGCTGCTACCATGAAGTTTCCTTGATCAACTACGGTGCTTCACCCTTCTGCTAGGGTCCTCCACAGCTCTCCTGGATGCTACACCATGAAGTTTCCTCGAGCAACTATGGTGCTTCACCACCTCTACAGAAGCACGTGGCACTCCTCTCCACTGCTTCTCTTCACAGCTCAAGGTCCTCTCCTCCACTACCTTGGAGTCTCATCAACTACTTCATCTGTGCTGGCTTCGAAGTTCTCAGCAACTGTTTCCCCAAAGACAAACCTGCAACCCATCGACACTCCAATAAAAATGTTTCCCCTTTAACACATAAACAAAATAATCAGACAATATGTTTGCCTCAAACCTCTATCTGTCCTCTACATACAGTGAGAAGCCCTCCCCCGTTTTGGGCGGGTCCATACTCCACCTCGCTTGGCAGGTGTGAGTCACACTGGGAGGGTCCTTCGCCGTCAGGAGCCAGGCGGAGATTTGCCTGCCAGCGCTCAGAGGAGGCGGATGTCGCTCCATGTTCCTCCCTCTCCACTCTCTTATTTCAGGCGTTCTGCCTTATTAAAACATGTCTAACTTATCAATAAACATTGCTACTGTCGCTGGGCACACGACCAACTACAAGCAATCACTATGAACTGGCGCATATCGTGCTTACCACAGATTGTCTGGTCGAGGGCGCTCCTCCCTCTGACGAAGCTTGGTCAGGGCGCTTCCACGGCCCACAATAATGCCTCTGGGCGGTTTAATACTCTCCTCGTCGACCAGGACTTGAGACCACAACGTTCCAAGCTCGATTCCACACGTGGTACGTCTGCACACTTCTCTTCTCTTCGAGATATATCACTAGGGGTTCCCTTCTGACGGGAGCTCGAACGGAGCGCGGCTTTCCCCTGCAATGTCTGGCACTCAAGTGAGCTCAAAGCCCTCCAGAAGCGAGCCTCACGCCTCCAGCAAAATGTCCACATCTCCTAGCCAGTCATTTATCTGTTTTCTTCTTCACTGCCCACAATCTTAAATTGTTCATCATATCCAATAAACTATTTTACATCTGTGTTATCGCCTCTATATTTCCTATTCTTTCTAGTTAGGTCAGGCTTGCTGAATAACTCTCAAGGGGGAGACTCTTTTCTCCTGTAGGCTGAGATCATAACAATATACATATATATATATATATATATATATATATATATATATATATATATATATATATATATATATATATATATATATATATATATATATATAACTGAAAACTCACACCCCAGAAGTGACTCGAACCCATACTCCCAGAAGCAACGCAACTGGTATGTACAAGACGCCTTAATCCACTTGACCATCACGACCGGACAAAATGAGGTGATAGCCGAGGCTATATGAACCACCCCACCGCCGGCACTCGGATAGTTATCTTGGGCATTGCATTTTACCAAATCACCTCATTCTTTGGGGCACACGTGAGGAACACAAATGCGAACAAGCCTGAATGGTCCCCAGGACATATGCAACTGAAAACTCACACCCCAGAAGTGACTCGAACCCATACTCCCAGAAGCAACGCAACTGGTATGTACAAGACGCCTTAATCCACTTGACCATCACGACCGGACAAAATGAGGTGATAGCCGAGGCTATATGAACCACCCCACCGCCGGCACTCGGATAGTTATCTTGGGCATAGCATGAGTTTTCAGTTGCATATGTCCTGGGGACCATTCAGGCTTGTTCGCATTTGTGTTCCTCACGTGTGCCCCAAAGAATGAGGTGATTTGGTAAAATGCTATGCCCAAGATAACTATCCGAGTGCCGTCGGTGGGGTGGTTCATATAGCCTCGGATATCACCTCATTTTGTCCGGTCGTGATGGTCAAGTGGATTAAGGCGTCTTGTACATACCAGTTGCGTTGCTTCTGGGAGTATGGGTTCGAGTCACTTCTGGGGTGTGAGTTTTCAGTTGCATATGTCCTGGGGACCATTCAGGCTTGTTCGCATTTGTGTTCCTCACGTGTGCCCCAAAGAATGAGGTGATTTGGTAAATTGCTATGCCCAAGATAACTATCCGAGTGCCGGCGGTGGGGTGGTTCATATAGCCTCGGCTATCACCTCATTTTGTCCGGTCGTGATGGTCAAGTGGATTAAGGCGTCTTGTACATACCAGTTGCGTTGCTTCTGGGAGTATGGGTTCGAGTCACTTCTGGGGTGTGAGTTTTCAGTTGCATATGTCCTGGGGACCATTCAGGCTTGTTCGCATTTGTGTTCCTCACGTGTGCCCCAAAGAATGAGGTGATTTGGTAAAATGCTATGCCCAAGATAACTATCCGAGTGCCGGCGGTGGGGTGGTTCATATAGCCTCGGCTATCACCTCATTTTGTCCGGTCGTGATGGTCAAGTGGATTAAGGCGTCTTGTACATACCAGTTGCGTTGCTTCTGGGAGTATGGGTTCGAGTCACTTCTGGGGTGTGAGTTTTCAGTTGCATATGTCCTGGGGACCATTCAGGCTTGTTCGCATTTGTGTTCCTCACGTGTGCCCCAAAGAATGAGGTGATTTGGTAAAATGCTATGCCCAAGATAACTATCCGAGTGCCGGCGGTGGGGTGGTTCATATAGCCTCGGCTATCACCTCATTTTGTCCGGTCGTGATGGTCAAGTGGATTAAGGCGTCTTGTACATACCAGTTGCGTTGCTTCTGGGAGTATGGTTTCGAGTCACTTCTGGGGTGTGAGTTTTCAGTTGCATATGTCCTGGGGACCATTCAGGCTTGTTCGCATTTGTGTTCCTCACGTGTGCCCCAAAGAATGAGGTGATTTGGTAAAATGCTATGCCCAAGATAACTATCCGAGTGCCGGCGGTGGGGTGGTTCATATAGCCTCGGCTATCACCTCATTTTGTCCGGTCGTGATGGTCAAGTGGATTAAGGCGTCTTGTACATACCAGTTGCGTTGCTTCTGGGAGTATGGGTTCGAGTCACTTCTGGGGTGTGAGTTTTCAGTTGCATATGTCCTGGGGACCATTCAGGCTTGTTCGCATTTGTGTTCCTCACGTGTGCCCCAAAGAATGAGGTGATTTGGTAAAATGCTATGCCCAAGATAACTATCCGAGTGCCGGCGGTGGGGTGGTTCATATAGCCTCGGCTATCACCTCATTTTGTCCGGTCGTGATGGTCAAGTGGATTAAGGCGTCTTGTACATACCAGTTGCGTTGCTTCTGGGAGTATGGGTTCGAGTCACTTCTGGGGTGTGAGTTTTCAGTTCCATATGTCCTGGGGACCATTCAGGCTTGTTCGCATAAATATATATATATATATATATATATATATATATATATATATATATATATATATATATATATATATAAATATATATATATATATATATATATATACATATATATATATATATATATATATATATATATATATATATATATATATATATAAATATATATATATATATATATATATATATATATATATATATATATATATATATATATATATATATATATATATATATATATATATATATATATATATATATATATATATATATATGTCGTACCTAGTAGCCAGAACGCACTTCTCAGCCTACTATGCAAGGCCCGATTTGCCTAATAAGCCAAGTTTTCATGAATTAATGATTTTTCGACCACCTAACCTACCTAGCCTAACCTAACCTAACTTTTTCGGCTACCTAACCTAACCTAACCTTTAAAGATAGGTTAGGTTAGGTTAGGTAGGGTTGATTAGGTTCGGTCATATATCTACGTTAATTTTAACTCCAATAATTTTTTTTTTACCTCATACGTAATGAAATGGGTAGCTTTATCATTTCATAAGAAAAAAATTAGAGAAAATATATTAATTAAGGAAAACTTGGCTTATTAGGCAAATCGGGCCTTGCATAGTAGGCTGAGAAGTGCGTTCTGGCAACTAGGTACGACATATATATATATATATATATATATATATATATATATATATATATATATATATATATATATATATATATATATATATATTATTAAATATGACCGAAAAAGTATGATTAATAATTGTAACACGAGTTTTCTCAATATTTATTATTTTTCTTTTCACTGTTGAGGGTCATTGAAAAATTAATTCTCCAAAATTCATTTTTATTTATAGTCTGACGCAACGCGTTTTGTAACAACTTATTACATTTTCAAAGACTTTAGTTTACACACACACAACTATAACCTGCAAACACTAAACAGAGTTTAAACAGCTTTCATTTTATACCAGCATTTGGGTGAGGTGATATGTTACAGCAGTTTCGGATGAGGTGGAAACAAACTTTCAACACAAGACAGAACACGAAACAATGGGTATAATATTGGGTAAGTTAAAGGGAAGAATGGATGTAACTACAAAGGGCCTATTGGCCCATATTTCTTGATGCTTCTATATTGGAGCAGAGTCTTGAAGTGGCTAGAATATAGTTGTGCATTAATTGACTGTTGATTGCTGGTGTTGACTTCTTGATGTGTAGTGCCTCGCAGATATCAAGCCGCCTGCTATCGCTGTATCTATCGATGTTGTTTGTTTGCCAAGATTTCTCTGGTGATGGTCTGGTTGTGGGAAGAGATTATATGTTCCTTAATGGAGCCCTGTTGCTTATGCATCGTTAATCGCCTGGAAAGAGATGTTGTTGTCTTGCCTATATACTGAGTTCTTTCAGGCTTACAGTCCCCAAGTGGGCATTTGAAGGCATAAACGACATTGGTCTCTTTTAAAGCGTTCTGCTTTGTGTCTGGAGAGTTTCTCATGAGTAGGTTGGCCGTTTACTTTGTTTTATAGTAAATCGTCAATTGTATCTTCTGATTTTTGTCTGTAATGATAACGTTTCTATTAACAATATCGTTCAGGAGCCTTTCCTCCGTTTTATGTGCTGTGGAAAAGAAGTTCCTGTAAAATAGTCTAATAGGGGTATAGGTGTTGTGTTAGTTGTCTCTTCAGAGGTTGCATGGCGTTTCACCTTCCTTCTTATGATGTCTTCAACGAAACCATTGGAGAAGCCGTTGTTGACTAGGACCAGCCTTACTCTACAGAGTTCTTCATCAACTTGCTACCATCCTGAGCTGTGGCTAAGAGCACGGTCGACATAAGCGTTAACAACACTCCTCTTGTACCTGTCTGGGCAGTCACTGTTGGCATTTAGGCACATTCCTATGTTTGTTTCCTTAGTGTAGACTGCAGTGTGGAAACTTCCGCTCCTTTCCATGACTGTTACATCTAGAAAGGGCAGCTTCCCATCCTTCTCCATCTCGTAAGTGAAATGCAACACAGAATTCTGCTCAAATGCCTCCTTCAGCTCCTGCAGATGTCTGACATCAGGTACCTGTGTAAAAATGTCGTCAACATACCTGCAGTATATGGTCGGTTTCAAGTTCATGTCGACTAAGACCTTTTGTTCGATGGTACCCATGTAGAAGTTCGCAAACAGGACACCTAGGGGAGAACCCATGGCGACCCCATCTACTTGCTTATACATGTACCCATCCGGGCTCAAGAAGGATGCCTCTTTAGTACAAGCTTGGAGTAGTTTCCTTAGAATGTTTTCTGGTATGTTAAGAGGAGTACAGGCCGGATCACGATACACTCTGTCCGCTATCATCCCGATTGTTTCATCCACAGGTACGTTGGTAAACAGTGATTCTACGTCCAACGAGGCCATACAAATTCCATTGGAGTTTGTTGACTCCAAAGGAATTTGTTGACTTACATGCATCCAGCAAAAACGTCACGGCAAACTTGTCCGAGCAGGCTACCACTAAAGACACGTGATCAAGCTGGCAGAATGTCGTCGCTCTTGCCCGTAAACCCAAGCTGAAAGGAGAATCATATGTAATTTCCATCTATGAGCGTATATTCCCACACATATTCATAATTTAGTGTGGATAGAATATGATAATAACACTCACAAGGTTATTTTGATGGTCGTGAGTCCTAACAACAAGGCACCCGATATAGTAAATAAATTAGCAGCAGTCTCCGTGGTGTAGTGGTAAGACACTCGCCTGGCGTTCCGCGAGCGCTATGTCATGGGTTCGTATCCTGGCCGGGGAGGATTTACTGGGCGCAATTCCTTAACTGTAGCCTCTGTTTAACGCAACAGTAAAATGTGTACTTGGATGAAAAAACGATTCTTCGCGGCAGGGGATCGTATTCCAGGGACCATAGGATTAAGGACTTGCCCGAAACGCTACGCGTACTAGTGGCTGTACAAGAATGTAACAACTCTTGTATATATCTCAAAAAAAAAAAAAAAAAAAAAAAAAAAAAAAATTAAGGCCACAACTATACAAAAAGGAGTAACTTGGCCTTGCCAGACGTGGTGTCCAGAATAAAATGAAGCCGTCACGTCTACTTGAGATCCGTTAATGCATGGATGCTGTTAATATGAGACGATAATCAGACGAGCTCCAGGACACTCCTAATATGGTGTCTATCTCTGCCAAGTCTCTCTTGGCTGGCTCGCGCATGCGCACTCGCTCGCAATGTTTGAACTCGGTAAATAATTGTTATATTTTGTCCACCTTTCCGAGATGATGGAGACAAGGTTGATATTAAATTATACGATATTATATTATAATTTGTCTTATATGACAACAGATTGGTTCTCGCTACGCAAATACTTTAAATAAATGGGTGAGGATATTAGGAGTACAAATTAAGTTCTTCTTGTATACACTGGAACCGCTGTATCCGCTGTAACCGCTAACAGGGTGTATTACCTGTGTAAAATATTTCCAGTAAACAAAAATATATTTGCTAAACAAAGATAAATTCATTATCAGCCAATAACTCTTAATATAGAACGCTGAAGTAAAGTGAATTTAATTCCATTCATGTATATGTAAATATTATTCCTGTAGCCGTGTGGCTGACGCAAGACCCGGCCATAATATACAGGAAGATGAGACGTTTCTACGCCTTAATTAAGTGAACTCAATATCACTAAACTACTGGTTAGCAGTGCTAGAAAATTATAATGCCTAGTACAAGAATTACCTCTTAAAGTACTAGATATAAGTAAGTAAGTGTTGGAAATTTCCAACAGGGAGACGCACTAGACCAACACTGGTGGTGTGAGTGTAGGAGACGCTCCAGACCAACACTGGTGGTGTGAGTGTAGGAGACGCTCCAGACCAACACTGGTGGTGTGGGTGTAGGAGACGCTCCAGACCAACACTGGTGGTGTGGGTGTAAAGACGCTCCAGACCAACACTGGTGGTGTGGGTGTGGGAGTCGCTCCAGACCAACACTGGTGGTGTGGGTGTAGGAGACGCTCCATGCCAACACTGGTGGTGTGAGTGTAGGAGACGCTCCAGACCAACACTGGTGGTGTGGATGTAGGAGACGCTCCACACAAACACTGGTGGTGTGGGCGTAGGAGACGCTCCAGACCAACACTGGTGGTGTGGGTGTAGGAGACGCTCCAGACCAACACTGGTGGTGTGGGTGTAGGAGACGCTCCAGTCCAACACTGGTGGTGTGAGTGTAGGAGACGCTCCAGACCAACACTGGTAGTGTGGGTGTAGGAGGCGCTCCAGACCAACACTGGTGGTGTGAGTGTAGGAAGCGCTCCAGACTAACACTGTTGGTGTGAGTGTAGGAGTCGCATCAGACCAACACTGGTGGGTGTGGGTTTAGGAGATGCTCCAGACCAACACTGGTAGTGTGAGTGTAAGAGACGCTCCACACCAACACTGGTGGTGTGGGTGTAGGAGGCGCTCCAGACCAACACTGGTGGTGTGGGTGTAGGAGACGCTCCACACCAACACTGGTGGTGTCAGTGGAGGAGCAGCTCCACACCAACACTGGTGGGTTCGCGTGTAGGAAGCGCTCCACACCAACACTAGTATGTGTGGGTGTAGAAGGAGCTCCAGACCAACACTGGTGGGTGTGGGTGTAGGGACACTCCAGACCAACACTGGTAGTGTGGGTGTAGGAGACGCTCCACACGAACACTGGTGGCGTGGGTGTAAGAGATGCTCCAGACAAACACTGGTGGTATGGGTGTAGGAGACACTCCACACCAACACCAGTGGTGTGTATTTAGAAGGAACTCCAGACCAACACTGGTGGGTGTGGGTGCAGGAGACTCTCCACACCAACACTGGTGGTGTGGGTGTAGGAGATGCTCCAGACCAACACTGGTGGTGCGGGTGTAAGAGACGCTCCAGACCAACACTGGTGGTGTGGGAGTAGGAAATTCTTCAGAACAACACTGGAGGTGTGGTTGTGGGAGGGACTCCTGACCAGTACTGGTGGTATTGGTGTAGTAGACGCTCCAGTCCAACACTGGTTGTGTAGGTGTAGGAGGCGCTCCAGACCAACACTGGTGATGTGGGTGTAGAAGGAGCTCCACACCAACACAGATGGGTGTGAGTGTAGGTGTCACTCCACACCAACACAGGTGGTGTGTGTATAGAAGGAACCAATACTGGTGGTAGGAGGTCCAACACTGGTGGGTATGGGTTTAGGAGACGTTCAACCCCAACACTGGTGGGTGTGGGTGTAGGAGACGCTCCACACCAACACTGGTGGGTGTGGGTGTAGTGCACGCTACAAACCAACACTGGTGGTCTGGGTGTAGGAGACGCTCCACACCAACAGTGGTGGGTGTGAGGGTAGGTGTCGCTCCACACTAACCCTGGTGGGTGAGGGTGTAGGAAACACCCCACACCAACACTGGTGATGTGGGTGTAGGAGACGCTCCACACCAACTCTGGTGGATGTGGGTGTAGGAGGTACTCCATACCAACACTAGCGGTGTGGGTGTAGGACACGCTCCACACCAATGACTTTGGTGTGGGTGTAGGAGATGCTACAGACCAACACTGGTGGTGAGGGTGTAGGTGGAGCTCGACACCAACACTGGTGGTGTTTGTGTAGGAGATGCTCCACATCAACACTGGTGGTGTTGGTCCAGAAGGAGCTCTAGACCAGCACTGGTGGTGTGGGTGTAGGAGACGCTCCACACCAACACTGGTGGGTGTGGGTGTAGGAAACGCTCCAGACCAACACTGGTGGTGTGGGTGTAGGAGACGCTCCACACCAACACTAGTGGTGTGTGTAGGAGTAACTCCAGACCAACACTGGTGGGTGTTTGTATAGGAGACGCTCCACACCAACACTGGTGGGTGTGGATGTAGAAGACGCTCCAGACCAACACTGGTGGTGTTTCTGTAGGAGGTTCTCCAGACCAACACTGGTGTTGAGGGTGTAAGAGACGCTCCACACCAACACTGTCGGTGTGGTGTGGGAGGTACTCTAGACCAACACTGGTGGTGTGGGTGTAGGAGGTGCTCCAGACCAACACTGGCGGGGTGGGTGTGGGAGGTGCTCCAGACTAACACTGGTTTTGTTGGTGTGGGTGGCACTCCAGACCAACACAGGTGGGTGTGGGTATAGGAGACGCTTAGCACCAACACTGGTGATGTAAGAGTGTAGGAGTCGCTCCAGATCAACACTTGTGGGTGTAGGAGACGCTCCAGACCAAAACTGGAGGGTGTGGATGTTCGAGATGCTCCAGACCAACACTGGTGGGTGTGTGTGTAGAAAGCATTCCAGAACAACACTGGTAGTGTGGGTGTAGATGCTCCACACCAACACTGATGGTGTGGATATAGGAGGTGCTCCAGACCAACACTGGTGGTGTGGGTGTAGGAGACGATCCAGTCCAACACTGGTGGTGTAGGTGTAGGAAGCGCACCCCACCAACACTGGTGATGTTGGTGTAGGCGACGCTCCAGTCCAACACTGGTGGTGTAGGTGTGTTACGGCCCTACTGGGGCATAACCGGGTTCTTCTCTGATGTTATTAGAGTTTGGGTACCGGCCCCAAGTTAGTAGTGGCTTTCAAGGGGTGTGTTCCGTAACGCAAGTAAATTAAAGGGGAAGGGATACAAATGCTCAGATATCTATATATAATCACCACCACCATAAATAAATATATAAACTGTCACACGGGGGGTATAAATACACAATGTACAGAATCGTCTTCCTCTGAAGATGCGGGATGCTCCACGGTGCTCACGATGAGTAGCCCTGGTTCTCTTCGTCGTGGCCCACGATGAATCCTTTGATTCTTTCGGCGAATCTACCCTGGCCACAGGCCAGCCAAATCGCAGTCCCACTGGGTGCACCGTTGTGGAGGCCTTCAACCACAAATCCAGCCTGTAGCTGGCAGGTTCCGATCAGCTCCGCTGAGTAGGCCACTCCACGATCGATACTAGGGTTGCGAGCCCTAGGCAGGAGCCTCGTGTGATTCCGCAGATCACTCTCCTATCTCTGCACCACAGTGGCCAGTCTCTCCCACCAGCCAGCCCCCAGGTGAGACGAGTCCTAGTACTGCCACGTCACAGGCAGGCTAACGCACTCAACAGTGTTCGTCCGGGGGTGACTCACAGCTTCTGCAGCAAACACGTGGAGAGACTATGGCTGCCTTGGGTAGACTGCCTCATCGTTCAATACAGCAGTCCCAGGTCGACTCTGTAATCAGATACGTCATTAGTACTGGTTACACTCTAGGGCACCTCACTCACAGGCTTAGACACAAACGTCCACCTATCCACTCCATAGATGGCGTTGCTGTCTAAGCGCCACCTCACCAGAGGTCAGCAGCGGCTATGTTACGAGCTGATCAAGGCGGAAATCCAGCCCCTATGGCCGGTATATCCCGTCCTCACTAGATGGCGCTGTCCATTTGGAGGGAGTTTCGGAAGCAGACTCACAGATGGCGATGTCGTCACTGCTCCGTGCTACGACGCTGGGCTCGGGTCCGTAACAAGGTGTAGGAAGCGCTCCACACCAACACTGGTGGTATGGGTGTAGGAGACGCTCCAGTCCAACACTGGTGGTGTGGGTTTAGGAGATACTCCACACCAACACTGGTCGTGTGGGTGTTGGAAGCGCTCCAGACCAACACCGGTGGTGTGGTTGTAGGAGACGCTCCAGACTAACACTGGTGGTGTGGGTGCAGGAGACGCTTCAGACCAACACTGGTGGTTTTGGTGTAGGAGTCGCTCCACACCAACACTGGTGGGGTGGGTGTAGGGACGCTCCAGACCAACACCGGTGGCGTGGGTGTAGGAGACGCTCCAGACCAACACTGGTGGGTGTGAGTGTAGGAGTCGTTCCACACCAACACTGGTAGTGTGTGTGTGTGTGTAGGAGGAACTCCAGACCAACACTGGTGGGTGTCGGTGTAGGAGACGCTTCAGACCAACATTGGTGGTGTGGGTTTAGGAGACGCTCCAGACTAACACTGGTGGTGTGGGTGTAGGAGACGCTCCAGACCAACATTGGTGGTATGGGTGTATTAGACGCTCCAGGCCAACATTGATGGTGTGGGTGTAGGAGAAGTTCCAGACCAACACTGGTGGTGTTGGTGTAGGAGATGCTCCAGACCAACACTGGTGGTGTGGGTGTAGGAGACGCTCCAGACCAACACTGGTGGTGTGGGTGTAGGAGACGCTCCAGACTAACACTGGTGGTGTGGGTGTAGGAGACGCTCCAGACCAACACTGGTGGTGTGGGTGTAGGAGACGCTCCAGACCAACACTGGTGGTGTGGGTGTAGGAGACGCTCCAGACTAACACTGGTGGTGTGGGTGTAGGAGACGCTCCAGACCACCACTGATGGTGTGGGTGTAGGAGACGCTCCAGACCAACACTGGTGGTGTGGGTGTAGGAGTAACTCCGGACCAACACTGGTGGTGTGGGTGTAGGAGACGCTCCAGACCAACACTGGTGGTGTGTGTGTAGGAGTAACTCCGGACCAACACTGGTGGTGTGGGTGTAGGAGACGCTCCAGAACAACACTGGTGGTGTGGGTGTAGGAGTAACTCCGGACCAACACTGGTGGTGTGGGTGTAGGAGACGCTCCAGACCACCACTGATGGTGTGGGTGTAGGAGAATCTCCAGACCAACACTGGTGGTGTGGGTGTAGGAGTAACTCCGGACCAACACTGGTGGTGTGGGTGTAGGAGACGTCCAGCCACACACTGGTGTCTCTCCTCACACTCACAATTGCCTTATACCACCAATTGATAAATTAATTTCTGTTAACAACAATAATAATTCATTTTTCTGGGGACAGGCAGCCTGAGTGTGTATATAATATTTGATTATGCCTATATCCTTTCCTTCTCTCCTTCAAGGTCCAACTACTAATCCTTCCCAGGATGCAACTCTACAACAGTTGACTTGTTCAAGAGTACTTTTTTACTCAAATGTGAACAGACGCATTAGGTGAAAGGAATCGTGGCCAAACATTTCTGCAACTTGTCCTGAACTCGGTAGACCGCAAAGATGCTTTCATAAATTTTAACATTCTGTGTAACCAAAATGAGTTTTTCCTCATGTACAAGTTAATAATTTTATATTCCTTAATGTGTTGAATACCTCGGCTTAACTTAGGTTAGGTTTGATGTAAGGATTATTAGTATTTACAGCGATGATGCTGTTAGCGAGTTCTTTAAGTATATATTTTAGACAGTTTATCTGTGTGGTGAATAGGTTACACAGTATTCCTGCTCCAGACCCACCTAGCAGTTACACAGTCAGTATTCTACATCCACACCCACCTAGCAGTTACACTGTCAGTATTCTACATCCACACCCACCTAGCAGTTACACAGTCAGTATTCTACATCCACACCCACCTAGCAGTTACACAGTCAGTATTCTACATCCACACCCACCTAGCAGTTACACAGTCAGTATTTAACTTTACAGTCATGTGCATGCATCAAACTACTGAAGGAATGGATAAATGACTTAAGTATAAATAGATGTCAGGAATAATCAAACAGGATAGAGCAGATATTGAAACTATAATCACAAGAAAAAGTTCGAAACAATTCCATCTTCAACAATTTTGGTTAAAAAAGGGAATTGAAAGAAATAATTAATTTGACAATAGAGTTTTATATAAGTGAAACAAACTGATGAGGAAAGTTTCTCAGCTTTCAGTAATAAAATTGAACTAATATCTACTTCTTTATATGGGTATAAAATTGTAAAATTAATTAAAAATACATAAAAGCTGATCACGGTTCAGTGATAACATGAGTGTAACTTGACAACCTGGTCCATCCATAATGGATACGAATTGTGTAAATATACACCTTCTGCTGTGTAATCTTGTAAATATATGTTGTGTATAAACATGTGTCGGTGCGCTAATTATGCCTCAATGATTTAGTTATATTTCTCAATTAAAATACATTTACTTAATCATACACAGTAAATAAACCAAGAGCAGTAAGAATACCAGCATTACTATTCATACACAAACTCATGTCACAGAGCTGGTCCATTCATACACAAACTCATGTCACAGAGCTGGTCCATTCATACACAAACTCATGTCACAGAGCTGGTCCATTCATACACCAATGAACTTACAATAAACAAGCAAACATACGATATTCCCATCCACAAATCACATTGTTAGTGTTTGTGCAAGATAAGATCAGTGAGCACTAATGAATAACCAGGAGCCGTTGTGGCGCACATGTGGGCGCCTCCTCCGCCGCCTCACACTCCGGAGATCGAGTCCCTGATGTAATGTATGCTCCTTTTATTAATGAACAAAGAAATCTATTCACCTGGGCTCTAGGAGACTCGAACCGTCGACTCCAGGTGTGTGAGCCCGAAGCCCTAAGAATATTCCGTCTTTTGTCTTTGTTTTAAGCGTGAATAATAATTTGAAAACAATTAATATATTTTAAAACAGGCTGAGTGGATATTTTATTCAAGCAGACGAAGAGTCACAATAACGTGGCTAAAGATATGATGACCAAACCTCACATCAGGAAATGGAGCAACCCCAATGGAGCAATCCTCGCGTAGCAATTCTAACAAATCCTCAACCGGTTCTTTAATGAATAAAGCAGTCACCTCAAAACTTACTAGTTTAAAATCAAAATTATAATTTAGTCTTGTTAGCTTATTAACTAAGTCTACGTTGTTTGTTATGTGTGAGCGGAAAATCATAACCAACCAAAATATTCGACAAAACTTTGACAAGCCACTTAAAAAGTTTATGTGCTGTCGAAACAAATTTAAATTTTGATTTTAAACTAGTGAGGTTTAATATGTTTTATTTACTAATGTACCGGTTGATAGTTTGTTAGAATTCCTACGTGACGAACTGTGCAAATATATTTTGAGCTTGCCGACCAATAATGTGTTGGAACTTATCAAATTGTGTATAAAAGACAATTATTTGAGTTTCAATGGAAAATTTTTCAAACAACATTCGGAATGACGATGGGCAATCCCTTATTTTCAGTTTTGAGCAATTTGTATATGGAGTTCATAGAAACAAAATCTTATCCAGGATTATTCCTGTTTGGTGTCGGTATGTCGATGATATTTTGTGTTTATGGCCGAGTGACCAAGATCAAACAGTTTTTCTTAATGAACTTAATTCATTGGCGTCTTCAATAAAATTCACAAGTGAGAATGAGGAGAATGATGCTCCTCCGTTTTTGGACATCATGAGCCATAGAGTGAATAGAAAGTTCAAATTTAATGTGTTTATGAATCCTACCAACGTGGGCTCGTATGTTCATTATTATTCGAATCATCATAATAAAGTTAAACAGGCAATATTTTCAGGAATGTTCCTTCGAGCCTTGAGGGTCTGCAGCTAAGAAACTTTTGATAAAGAGATTGCTAATATATATGAAATTGGGAAGAGTTTACAATACCCTAAGATGTTTTTGGATTTCTCGTTCAGGCAAGCTAAACGCATTTTTATAATCATATCCCCAAAGCGAAACCAGAAATTAGAAACTCATTGGTGGTATCTTATGTGGTGGGACTTGAAAAACTTACCCCGATTTTTAAGATCCTTAATATGAAATTGGTGTTCAATAATAATATGATCAGGTCCAATTAATATTTAAAAAAACCTGGTACAGCTTGTTGTGTGTATCTGACTCCCTGCAATGATTGTGTCTGTGTACCTTCGACAAACTGGAAAATCCTTACAATTGTGATTGTCCCAACATGCTTATAATATTAGAACTGCCCAAACGTCAAGTGCATTGTATCTACATACGAGTTTGTGTGGTCACACTATTAATTGGGAAGGACCGAAACGCATTACAAATTGAAACAGTTTCATGGTAAGGAATTTGACTGAGTCTGCCCTACCCAGTCAGTGTCCAAATCTTCTCAAGGCTAGTACTGGTATGTACAAACTTGACCCTTTTTAAGTTACATATTGCACTACAGTTTAAGAAAAAACTCTGATACGGAGGTTACAATATCTCATTATAATGTCATAATCAAACATTATGTGTTTGTTCAATGAAGCTTTTTGTTTAATCTTTCGTTCTTATTCTCTGACCGCTTGTTCCTTCTGACTGTTCTAAGCTAATCAATACCCAGGAAAAGATTTACCCAGAAACAGGTATAGATTAGCTTGGAATAGTCAGAAGGAACAAGCGGTCAGAGAATAAGATTGAAAGATTAATAAAAAAAAACATTGAACAAACACATAATATTTTATTATAATATTGTAATGAGACATTGTAACCTCCGTATCAGAGTTTTTTCTTAAACTGTTGTGCAATATTGTAACTTAAAAACGGGTCAAGTTTGTACATACCAGTAAATTTGGACACTCACACCACCAGTGTTGGTTTGGAGCGATTCCTACACCCACACCACCGGTGTTGATCTGGAGCGTCTCCTACACCCACACCACCAGTGTTGGTCTGGAGCGTCTCCTACACCAACACCACCAGTGTTGGTCTGGAGCGCTTCCTACACTCACACCACCAGTGTTGGTTTCGAGCGACTCCTACACTCACACCACCGTTGTTGATCTGGAGCGTCTCCTACACCCACACCACCAGCGTTGGTCTGGAGCTCCTCCTACACCCACACCATCAGTGTTGTCTGGAGCGTCTCCTACACCCACACCCACCAGTGTTGGTATGGAGTGTCTCCTACACCAACACCACCAGTGTTGGTATGGAGCGCCTCCGACACCCACACCACCAGTGTTGGTGTGGAGCGTCTCCTACACCCACACCCACCAGTGTTGGTGTGGAGCGTCTCCTACACCCACACCCACCAGTGTTGGTGTCGAGCGTCTCCTACACCATCACCACCAGTGTTGGTCTGGAGCGCTTCCTACACTCACGCCACCAGTGTTGGTCTGAAGCGCCTCTTACAACCAATCACCAGTGTTGGTCTGAAGCGCCTCCTACACCTTCTCCACCAGTGTTGGTCTGAAGAGTGCTATATACAATGTTCTCAAGGTGCTGTATACTGGGTTTTCATGGTGCTGTATAGAATGTTTTCATGGTTCTGTATACAAGGTTCTCAATGTGCTGTATACATTCATCGTTCTGTATAGAATGTTCTCATGGATCGGTATACAGTGTTCTCAAGATGCTGTATAAAATGTGCTCAAGGTGTTGTATACAATGTTCTCATGGTGCTGTATTTTTTTGGGTTTTGTTTCATTGGCTTTGATCTTTAATTTTTACTCGTTTGTCATTTAAGAAATTTTACCATAAATATCATGCAAAAGTATAGCATATGTTTCTTGAAGACATATGCTATACTTTTCTATAATCTTTCTTTGTGAAACTGTTGTGGTCAATTGACCAAAATAATATCTACAGCTTTCAACTTAACATTAAGCTCATCCTTACCAGATTACAAATGAGTGTCATTTAGACCACAGTGTTTAGTGTCATCAAAAAAACTAACAGTGTTCTGTTATACGGAACAGTGTCCTATAGATCCACAATCATAAAACGTCCCTAATTCTTATTCATGAAATTGTAAATTTAAAAAGCCACATGTTATGAGTAAATACATTTATATATATCCCATATATAAATTTTGATAATTTATATATTTAATGTATATAAATGTACTCGCCTCCATTTGGCAAATAGAAAATAATCCAAAATATTTCAAGTATTGTTATGATCTCCCATGTAGCCTGGTGGAACGAGTGAGAGTGTGAGTTTACCGTCTTCCAGTGAGAGTTTATTCTGCATACCTGACCAGAGATTAAGAGGTCAGCGTCATGTCGACATTGTGTGACGTGACATGACGCTGGCGGACATTGTAACGTCACTTGAGTTACAGCAGTCGTCAGGGATGATTGTACGTCGTGA